>NC_088919.1:67500558-67801021 GCF_963576675.1 Euphorbia lathyris
TATGCACACCGAGTAGTTATCTTAAACTGAGAAATCATCCTTTCATATACTACTGACCACTCAGAATCCAAAACGCTTAGTATTCTAAACGCTGAGTGTTAGATCCGTTGCATTAAATGCAAAAGCACGCGTATAGCCACCTAGGATGACGTATACGCCGAATGTGTCATAAAAGCCAGGATCTTTGTCAATTGACAATCCCAAGGCAAAACTGACACATGGATTTGATAAGATCCACTCTTCATCGCCATAAATAATGGGTAAATCCCCATTCTTTATTTTTTTTACACCTATCGAATTCTAAAGCAAGGCTTTCTCTCTAAAAACTCTCAAAGCTTCCCAAACTTGTTCTGAAACTATGATTAAAGTTTCCATCAACATCTTCGGTGCCGGTCACCCTAAGACCAGCTCCGATGAACCCTCCAAGCAAACTTCTGTGCCTGAAACTGCCAAGGTCACTACGCCGAGTAAAGGAAAAACTGGGCAATCTACCTCCTCCAAAGGAAAACCGACCAAAACTAGAACCTATACCAAGGTTTTTGGTAATATTAGCGAATGGAAAGTGGACTTCTCTCGATGGGTCTCTGAGTCCTTCGTGACTTTCGAGCAACCC
This sequence comes from Euphorbia lathyris, assembly GCF_963576675.1. NCBI lineage: Eukaryota > Viridiplantae > Streptophyta > Magnoliopsida > Malpighiales > Euphorbiaceae > Euphorbia > Euphorbia lathyris. The sequence continues at coordinate 67,501,172 of NC_088919.1, forward strand.
TTCTGCGAATGGATATCGCAAAATGGATGGACCGAGCTGTTCTCTATTAGGGATCACACCTATCCTGACCTCGTAAGGGAATTCTACAAGAACCTCCAAGTCGCTGATGATAACCAGGACTGTCTGGCAACAGTAGTAAAGGGAAAAACGATTTTCATCAATCCCACCTATTTGGCGAATTTGCTGAAGTTGAAAAATGAAGGAGCAAAGTTGAGAAGATCTGGAGATCATGAAGGTACTGGGTACGAGGTCACTGATAGGGGTCAAAAACCCCTATCTTTGGGTACGGTTTTAGGACGGGTTTTAGTGTTATTTGGTTAATAAGCGAGCAATTCTCGCATTTAAATGCTTTTGTGTGAGTTAGTTAGAAATTGGAAATGTTTTATTTACTTTTCGCTGTTTAGGCTCATTTTGTGATCAATTTAGGCAAATACGGCCAAATTAGCATGCATCTAATAATTCCGTTGTCTTTTGAATCTAATTGATCCATCAAAAGTCGCACCAAATGAAGCGTTTGCTCAAATAAGCGATTGGCGGGTCAATTTAGCCTTTGGACTAATGTTGTTTGGAGTTTTTGTGCATGCGCAGGGATAAGTTCGGGCGAAAAGACATGTTATTGGCATTTTGGCGACTGCGCGGGAGCGCATCGGGCTGGACTGCTCGATGAACTGGCCTATTTTAGGCCAGCTCGCCGAGCTGGCTATGCCGGCTCATCGAACAGGCCCTTAGGGGCCTGCACGGCCAGCTCGCCAAGCAGGCCGTGCCTACTCGCCGAGCAGGCAATGCCTGCTCGCCGAGCAGGCATTGCCTGCTCGCGGCGAGCAGCGCCTGCTCGGCGAGCAGCGCCTGCTCGGCGAGCAGACCTGCGGGAATTGGTCAAAAAGACCAATTCCGCTCCCACGATGCCACTACGGACCCCACGACTTTCTCCACGCATAAGGACACGAATTAGGTCAAGAAGAGGGCTCGAACCGCGTCCATAAATAGGATTTTTCCAATGTAAATTAGGCATCTTTTATCTTTGTAATTTTCTTAGCTCTTCATCTTGAGAAATCCTCTCCACCTCCTCCATATCCTTCAAACCTCCATTGAAGACACCTCCGAAGCTCCGTTCACCGAGGATTGCTCAAGCTCAATCCTTAAGTCCTAGGAAGACGCCTGCATTGGTAGACAGGTTCCCTGAAAGGGATTTTTCTTCTTTTATATTCTGTCTAGCCTCTGATACATGTTATGAATCCTAGGCTCATTGTAACTTCGTGACAATACTTTCATCTTTGATATATATTATAGTTCTTGTTCAATCAATTGTTTTAATGCTTTAATCTTTGTCTTACGCTTTGTCTAATTGGTTTAACTCATTCGATAATCCCAAAATCAAGTTGGCACATATTGCGAGCTGAATCTGACCTAGTCAGTGCCTATAGGATTGACGACCCTATAGAAGATTAAGCCCAAATTGCTGAGCCTTAGAGCTAGTTTCGGCCTTACAAGGGAATCACGAACTAGGGACTTTAGGAGGATAGATCGGGTTAATCGCCTTGGACACAAGTGACTTAGGTTTTAATTCAATTGCTTAAACAATCTATTTTCATTATCATCGTATCCCTTCATGTTCCTTCGGATAATTGCATTGGTAAAAGATCACTTAGGAGTAGTTTAACTTAATTAGGGGTAGAGTAACTTAATTAGGCGTAGAATAACTTACTTAGAATCAGATAACTTAGCTAGGAACAGTTTAATTCAACCTAGGAGTAGATTAACTTAGAAAAACCAACTCAAAACCCCCTAAGCCTAGATAACACCTGAAACCAAGTAACTCGATACTTGCAGAAATAAATCCTGTGGATGATAACCTGGACTTAACCAGAAATTTATTACTTGATAACGACGGGGTACACTTATCCCTAAGATCGGCCTCGTTCCACAACCGCGCGAGGCCGCGTCAAGTTTTTGGCGCCGTTGCCGGGGATTTATTTCTTCTGCAATATCGAACCAAAGGTCGATTTGTTAGTTTAGGCATTCATTGTGAATACCTTTGTTAATATCATCTATACTTGTATATATATACTTGTCAATAATAACTATACTTATTCATACTTATACTTGTTCATATCATTATCTGTTTATATACTTGTTTATAATCATGGTACTTGTTTATACGTATCTATATCGTTTATACTTGTTTATATATACTTGTTCATATATACTTGTTTATAATAGTCATACTTGTTTATACTTACGCTTGTTTATATTCGTTTGTACGAACGTGTATTTATACTTGTCAACTTCATCTATACGTGTCTATATGTGTTTGTTTATACCGTTTTTATACTTGTACACTCTTACATTTATATTTGTTCATATGCATACTTGTTTATCTCTAATAATCTATGCCATGTACATCAACCCATATTTGTCAATATCAATATAAACCAATACTTGTACAAAACTGTGCAACCTTGTATGATGTGTATGATTTTCCTTCCGCTTTCATTTATTTCTTGTATTTATCTCTTCTCAGCGTATGCCTACGAGATCAGCGAAAATACCATGTGTCCCTCTCAACCCTGAACTTGAACGTACTCTTCGTAAGAGCAAACAAATCGGAAAGCTGAAGCAAGACGAGATCATCGAGCCTATCAAGATGACTGACAATGAACGGAACAATGAACGAAATACTAAGAACACCGGGCCAGAAAATGACACTCGTTTGATGAGTGAGATCCTGGCACCACACCGGCACCAGCATTTGTCCGGCATTGCCGCTCCAAATATTTCGGCTAATACATACAAAATCAAGTCCGGTATAATTCAATTGATCCAACAGACCGGATTGTTTGGAGGAGAAGCACATGAGAGCCCGAATGATCATCTGGATTGCTTCCTAATGTGCGCAGACACCGTAAGAACAAATAGGGTTCCCCAAGATGCTGCTAGGCTGAAATTGTTCCCGTTTTCTCTGACTGGGCAAGCTTTGGAATGGCTGAGAACACTGGAGCCCGGATCAATCACGACTTGGGCAGGGTTGGAGAAGGAATTCTTGTCCTACTACTTTCCTCCCTTGAAGACAGCAATGCTCAGGGGTGAGATCATATCCTTCCACCAACTCGAGCACGAAGCGCTCCACACATCTTAGACCCGATTCAGAAAAATGCTGAGCATGTGCCCTCATCATGACATATCCAAGCATCAATTGGTGAGCATCTTCTATCACGGATTGACACCCACCAACAGAGCTATTGTAGACTCCGCAGCGGGTGGAGATTTGTTTAGGAAGACAGCAACAGAGGCATATGACATGATTAATGAGCTGGTCAGAAAGAGTGTGCAGTGGCAAGAACAGAAGCTCGCTGGCCCCACAAGGCAGCGGGTATTTGCTGTGGAAGAACAAGAACAAAATTCGAGTGTTGCTAAGTAGGAAGATGGACGTCCTGTTGGTTCAATTCAGCCAACCTCCCACCTGTGTGCACTATGGCGGCGACCACCATGGAAAGGAATGTCAAGCAAGTAGCCCTTTCGCTGGAGACGGGATGGAGATGGTCAATTACGTTGGGGGACAGCCGAGGTACAACCAGAACTATAACAACTACAACCCCAACAACCACAACTCCTACAACAACAGCAACAACTATAGAAGGCCTCAGCACCCGAACTTATCTTACGGGAATTCAAATCAGAATGTGCTTCGACCTCCTAGCGGTTTTGTTCAGGAGCATAGAGATCAGGGGCTCGGCATGCCCCCATATCAACAGCAGAACCAAGGGCCAATGCAACCTCCTAAGGAATCTGACGAGGTGGTCACTCTTTTGAAGGAGATCTCGGCTAGGCTTGCCAACAATGAAGCCTTCTGCAAAGATTTGAGCAATCAGGTAGCTCAGATCAATAGGGACAGGCAGGAAAGGCCACAGGGTTCTCTCCCAAGCACAACGGAGAAGAATCCAAAGATCCTGAGAAAGGATTGAGTAAGGGGGAGAAATCGAGTTCTCCTCGGTTTAAATTCAAAGCTTGAACAATTTACTTCTGCATTTCCTTTCCTTTTATTTTTGTTGATTTTGGTTGTTGAATTTTAATCTCATTTTTTCCTTTTTATTTACATTGTCAAGATTTGCCCTCCCCCATACTCTCTAAAAAAAAAAAAAAAAATTCGAACCAGCCCGGGCGAACTGGGCACTGCCGCCCAGCTCGCCGGGCTGGTCGGCCGAGCCAATCTGCTCGACCGACACGAGCTGTTCGGGATTTTAATCCCGAACCAAAAAAAAGGAGAAAGAAAGAAAGAAAGAAAAAAGAAAGGAAAAAGAAAAAAAAAAGAAAAAAAAAGAAAAAAAAAGAGGGGGTGACTCATCATCCCCTTCCCCACTTTCTTCTTATTTCTTTCTTCCATTCTTTCTTTCTTCCTTTCCTTCTCTTCTTTTTCTTTCTCTCAAAACCTAACCCCCCAAATCTTCCATACTAACCCGAATTCAACAAATAAGGTATGAATCTTTACCCATTTTTTATTTCTAACATGTTTCTAGGTTCAAATTTTAGTTTAGGATGTTAATTGTTAGGATTTGGGACAAAACCTAAGTTTTGGGTTTTTAGCTTTTCTCTTAAATAACCTTTTACTTGCTTCTAATTCTTGACATTCTTGCAATTTATAGTTACATTATGATCAATATGTGATTTGGGTATGATTTCTGTTCTTAATTTGTGAAAATTTGGAGAAATTGCTCAATTTGGGTAAAATCTCCATTTTAGCTCAAAATCCAACTATTCAATTTATAGTTGAAAACTTGCTAATAGAATTCTATATCACACTCTTGACACATTTTGGTCACTGGGCATCATTGATTTTGCACGAATTTGGAATTACGGGTAAAAGGCTTAGGGACTGAAAGTTCATAGTTTTTGTCCCTAAGCTTCTAAACTTTGGTCTATACCTAATTGTTGGTTGTTTGGGGATTTTTGTTTATGTTTTGTGAAAAGATTCTAACTAGTCCGTTTGGTCTATTCCTCAGGTGCGATGGGAAGGAAAGGCAAAGGCAAGATCGCGGTTGACAATGAAGCCGACTCTGACGTCGAATTCAGCGATACCCTGCAAGCTAAGTATAACTCACCTTTTGGATTGGTAGATGAGCGAGAGGGACTGTTATATCAGTGGTTTTCTAGGCAAGACCTTGCCACTCGAATAATTGTTGATCAGAAATATCTAGCATTTATAGGTCTAGAAAAGGACTTCAATGAAGTCCTAAAATTCCATGGTTGGCATAGACTGGCCACGAAAGGGACCCTAGTGTACTACGACCTCACTGTAGAGTTTCTGACCACTTTGAGAAAAGAGCTGCCCTTGGGGTGTGGTAAGCATTCTTTCAAACTAAACGGTGTACCCTATCATCTCAATGACATCACGTTAGCAACCTTGATGGGAGTCTATAACCATCCAGAGGCAGTCTCGGGTTTTGAGGAACCCATGACAAAAGATAAAGCTTGGGAGCAATTAACAGGCTTATCGGAATTTGACTCCCGCACTGCTAGCCCAATCCACCTTCGAGACCCAGTGCTAAACCTTGTCCATAAGTTTTTGGCTCAACTTGTTAGGGAAAAATGAGAGCAATAAGGTCTCAAAGATAGAATTGCTCATACTGTGGTGTGTGGCCAACCATAAACCCGCTGATAATATCAAAGCCATCTTTGAAGGCTTTTCAAGCCAAACAAGTAAAAAATGCGGGTCCCTTGGCCTTGGTCATTTGGTTACCAACTTCCTTGATAGCCAATTCAAGGATTTGGACATTCAGGAAGATGGTTTCCACCCCACCTTGCTTAACTCTGCATTTCTAGGAAAGTCTACTTTCCATTCAGTTATGAACAGGAACCCATCTGGAGGAGCAAGCTCAAGTGGGAGGACAAGAAAACGGGCAAGGAACCCACCACGACAAAGAGAGGAAGAGCACGACGAACCTGAGGAAGGAGAAGCTGCAGCAGCAGATGACCAAACGGAACACCAAGCGCCGGGGACGGAGGCCCAGTTCCAAGCCATCAACACCATGATGGCAGAAATGCGAGATCTTAACCTACGGACCTTTAACACTGTTCAACAGATGGACCAACGGTTCATGAACTTTGAGCAGAATATGGACCGAAGGCTTTCAGGTCTTGAATACGTAGCGGCAGACTACTGCGAACGCTATAACATGCCTTGGCCATACCCCCCGGCCGATCAGTAAGTTGTCTTCTCCACCCTAACTCTCTACACTTGTTCTTTATGATTTGTGATGCAATGTTGGAACTTATTGCATATTTTTAGTGTGAGGAGGAGGGGTAGACAAACTTACAAAAAATTGTATAATTTTTAAAAATTTTGTTGCGTCGTGTCTAGTTTAGTTTTGCGTTTTTCGGGTTTCATTTATGTTTTGCATGTTTAGGACCTAAAACCGTGAACCTCCTTCGAATCTAAACTTCGTTATTTGTCTTTGAGGGCTGAGAACCGAATCTAAGATTGCATGACAACTAGTTTAGGTGTAGGACACAATCCTTGTATCTGTAAAAGCATGAGCTAAAGTTTGCATTTAGACCCTACTTTTGAAGAAATGTCAAAATCATTACTTAGGTAGATAACTTAAGAATTGAAGGCATGTGATGTTAAACTTGAGCTTGGGGAGAACTAGTAAACACAAAATTGAAACCCAAAGAATTGTGAGGTGCATTTGAGCCTAAGAGCGAACATCAAAAAGCTCTTTTTCTTGACATTTTTGTGTGAATGCTTTGACTTGTGGAAGATTACAGATTTTGCACCTAATACTGTGTTGAACCTACATGCAATGATTTGAGATGATAAACGATGAAATCAGCCTCATTAGAATTAACCCTTTTTCTTTACCTTATTTTCTCTTTTTCATCCACTCTAGGAAGCCCCTTTGAGCCTATATTTTTGTAGTTTATAGATTTTTCTTTCGTTCTAACCTATTTTTGTAAACCATCACTTGGTTTGCTACTTAACCCAAAGTTTTTGCAAAGCTCACATCGAGCCTTTGTCGTTCTAGCGCTTTATCTTTGTTTATGGCATCATAGTAGCAAGCCAAAAGGCTAAGAAGTGAATGAGCATCACTATCCAAAAAAAAAGAGAAAAAAAGAAAAACAGAAAAAAGAAAAGAAAAGGAAAGAGACGAACTAAAAGGGGAGAACTTCATTCCCCAGTTCTTTAAATCAAAACGTCTCAAGAAAACAATGGATGAATAAAAAGCTCAATCACTTCATATTTGCTAAAGCCATTTGAACTTTGTTTTTCTAGCACTAGAACTATTAACCCTTGTTGTACCTTTAACCCTCTAACCACATTACAACCCCAATTCGAGACTGTTTTTGATATCATCGGAGTCATATAGCATAGTAGAGGAATTCGGATGAACGTGCAAAATCAACGTAATCCTAAGCAAGAACATAAGCCGAGAGTAAACACTTTAGCCACCAAAATTGTGTGAAATGAGTGAACTACCTATGGTGATGTGTTTTACTTAGCGATCCCCTCAAGCTCGTTTAATTGAACATATGTCCTTTTCCTTAAAACATATGACCCATGATAATTGAAATGCGGCTTTTAGATATCGTGTCTCTACTTTGTATTTCCGAATGCATGTAATTACAGATGCTCGAAATTGTGTCAAGCACCTAGTCAAACCGGGAGGTTTTCTAGCTTGCTTGTGATTGCGAGTTTAGTTTTTTAGTTTACTTGGGGACAAGTAAAGTTTTAAGTGCGAGGAGGTTTGATAGGGGTCAAAAACCCCTATCTTTAGGTACGGTTTTAGGACGGGTTTTAGTGTTATTTGGTTAATAAGCGAGCAATTCTCGCATTTAAATGCTTTTGTGTGAGTTAGTTAGAAATTGGAAATGTTTTATTTACTTTTCGCTGTTTAGGCTCATTTTGTGATCAATTTAGGCAAATACGGCCAAATTAGCATGCATCTAATAATTCCGTTGTCTTTTGAATCTAATTGATCCATCAAAAGTCGCACCAAATGAAGCGTTTGCTCAAATAAGCGATTGGCGGGTCAATTTAGCCTTTGGACTAATGTTGTTTGGAGTTTTTGTGCATGCGCAGGGATAAGTTCGGGCGAAAAGACACGTTATTGGCATTTTGGCGACTGCGCGGGAGCGCATCGGGCTGGACTGCTCGATGAACTGGCCTATTTTAGGCCAGCTCGCCGAGCTGGCTATGCCGGCTCATCGAACAGGCCCTTAGGGGCCTGCACGGCCAGCTCGCCAAGCAGGCCGTGCCTACTCGCCGAGCAGGCAATGCCTGCTCGCGGCGAGCAGCGCCTGCTCGCCGAGCAGTAGTGCCTGCTCGGCGAGCAGACCTGCGGGAATTGGTCAAAAAGACCAATTCCGCTCCCACGATGCCACTACGGACCCCACGACTTTCTCCACGCATAAGGACACGAATTAGGTCAAGAAGAGGGCTCGAACCGCGTCCATAAATAGGATTTTTCCAATGTAAATTAGGCATCTTTTATCTTTGTAATTTTCTTAGCTCTTCATCTTGAGAAATCCTCTCCACCTCCTCCATATCCTTCAAACCTCCATTGAAGACACCTCCGAAGCTCCGTTCACCGAGGATTGCTCAAGCTCAATCCTTAAGTCCTAGGAAGACGCCTGCATTGGTAGACAGGTTCCCTGAAAGGGATTTTTCTTCTTTTATATTCTGTCTAGCCTCTGATACATGTTATGAATCCTAGGCTCATTGTAACTTCGTGACAATACTTTCATCTTTGATATATATTATAGTTCTTGTTCAATCAATTGTTTTAATGCTTTAATCTTTGTCTTACGCTTTGTCTAATTGGTTTAACTCATTCGATAATCCCAAAATCAAGTTGGCACATATTGCGAGCTGAATCTGACCTAGTCAGTGCCTATAGGATTGACGACCCTATAGAAGATTAAGCCCAAATTGCTGAGCCTTAGAGCTAGTTTCGGCCTTACAAGGGAATCACGAACTAGGGACTTTAGGAGGATAGGTCGGGTTAATCGCCTTGGACACAAGTGACTTAGGTTTTAATTCAATTGCTTAAACAATCTATTTTCATTATCATCGTATCCCTTCATGTTCCTTCGGATAATTGCATTGGTAAAAGATCACTTAGGAGTAGTTTAACTTAATTAGGGGTAGAGTAACTTAATTAGGCGTAGAATAACTTACTTAGAATCAGATAACTTAGCTAGGAACAGTTTAATTCAACCTAGGAGTAGATTAACTTAGAAAAACCAACTCAAAACCCTCTAAGCCTAGATAACACCTGAAACCAAGTAACTCGATACTTGCAGAAATAAATCCTGTGGATGATAACCTGGACTTAACCAGAAATTTATTACTTGATAACGACGGGGTACACTTATCCCTAAGATCGGCCTCGGTCCACAACCGCGCGAGGCCGCGTCAGTCACCTTCTGTAAACCTGAAGGTCACTCAAGAGAAGTCTACAGTTCCTCTATGGGTCAGCATTAAAAGATGGCTCACTATCTGCTGACCTACTTCATTTATCCTAAGATCAACTGCACCACCTCGGCAACGAATTTTGAGCAATGCTTCATATGGCATATGCTGACATATAAGCCGATCAACATGCCAATATTTCTGATTGATGGGTTCCTACGAAGCACTGGAACTCTAAGGCTGGGCTCGCTCATCACCAGTATCCTCATTGATCATCAAATAGACCTAACTGATGAAGTTAAAGCTATAGGATCTGAAATCACAGCAGCTTCGCTGAGGGCTTTGAAGTTCAATCAGCCTCTGAAGAAAGGAAAAACTGCTGCTGCTGGTGAACAACAAGCTGAGGAAACAGCTGTCCCGAAGAAAGGGAGAAGAACTAAGGCTCCAGCTGTCCGCAAGAGGAAAGCTGTTGAGACCCCTTCAAAGAAGGCTGAGCCTAAGGCAAAGAAGCCTAAGTCAGTTGCTGAATCAGGTCAGGAGAGACCTAAGTCAGCTGAGAAAAGGAGCAGGTAAGATGAGCCTGAAATTGAGGAAAGACAAGATGCTGATGTGCAGCCTCAAAAGAAGCAGAAATCTTCTTCACTGACTCCAATTGATGCTATCTCTACTGACGTCATTATTCCTGGTGACTCTCACTACACACAGTGTCTAAGAACTGTAGCTGAGCATCAAGAAGATGAGGTGCATTTGGACGATCAGTTCATTGCACAAGTTGAGGAAGAGCTAGATGGTGACAGTTCAGAAGATGACGAAGAAGAAGAGGCCAGCGGTCAGGATGACGCTGAGGACAATGAGGAAACAACCAGTGAGGTTGAAGCTGAGCAAGCCAATACTGAGTTGGCTGCTGGAGAAGAACAAGAACATGACCAACACAATGTTGATCAAATATAAGAACAAGCTGACCAGCTTAATGCTGATCAAGAAGCTGATCAAGAAGAAACTTCTCCATCTCACTCAGGAGAGTCTATTCAAGCTGACCTTCCTCCTCGCAGAAGAAGATTAGTTAAGACAAGTCAGAAGACAGTCAGTGACATTCCTGTTCAACCACCAACCCTTCCTGACTTTGTTATTCAGAAGCCAACCAAGGACCCTTCTGCACTTAAGCTGAAATTTTTCAGAAAGCAACCAACCACTACTCCACCGGCCTCTCTAGAAAAGCAAGCCTCTGTTTCTTCACCAAAGGAACATGCCGACTTGAATGCTTCCGCAAATTCTACAAGTCAAGTGGAATCAATTCCCGTCGATGCTGTCAATCCAAGTCTTGTGCTGACTCAGAACATTCCCGCTTCAGTTAGCACCGACAGCATCCAGATTACTTCTTCTCCAATCAACACCTCTGCCGATCAATCAGTTCTACCTGAAACTCAAGTGCAGATTGGAAACTCCCTTACAGTCACTGACCACGTTAGTCCCTTGACTCCTCTTCCAACCGGTTATACTGATGTCACTGGACAACTTAATGAAGGCTCTCAAAGTTACATAAATGCCACTGAGTATGGCAAAAGAATAATCGACTCAGTGCAAGCATTGATGAAAGACCTTCAACAAACTACTCCTGCTGCTGCTGGGTCTTCCACTATTGAGACAACTCAGCTTTCCCAAGTCACTCAGCTTCTCAACGAAGTTAAGGGATTCAAGGATTTGCTGAATCTCATCATTACCTTTCAAGCACAGCAAGCTAAGCAGGATTCCATTGCAAAGCTGGCTGAGATCCAGCTGACAACAGTTCAACATCTCAACGCTCTTCAAGAACAAGTTCACACTTTGTCAGCTGCGAACACACGCTATGCTACTTCTGATGAAGTTAAAATGCTCTTTGCTCAGCTTCACACCGAGCAAATCAAAACCAACGAGCAAATGGTCTCCTATTCTCAGTGCTCAGTGGAGCAAATTGGTGAGGCCGTTCGATTGCTGAATCTGAACAAGCAAGAGATGGATACTGACACTATGAAGCAAAATGAAATGCTGTCTATCACCAGACAAACCTTCAACCACATACGTCACAACAATATTTAGCGTCAATACTATGACACCTACTTATTCAAAACATTCCATCAAGTCATTGCTGGTCTGACCGATGCACTTATATGGATAGGCAAATCTCAAGCCTTCACAGTCAGCATGATCAGCGCTGCTGAGCTTAATATACCCACCGAGGTCTCAGATAATGGAGTGGCTATTTTTTATGGTGTCAATGAAAACGCCGATAGACTTAAAGTGCTATCCACAGAACTGACCAGAGCCGTCTTAACCGACGCCTTTAGGATTCCTCCTCCCGATGCTGACAAAACGGGGGAGAAAGAACAAGCGAAAACACAGCATGAGTCTAGTCAGTCCAAACAGAAGAGAAAGAAATAGATATAGGCTAAGTATGTAGTCTCTATGCATGTCTTCAACTAGTTCTTGTAAACGTTGACTACCTATATTAATTATCAATACTTGCATCTTCTGTTTAAACCTTGAGTTATGAATTATTTTTATACGATGCTGTGTATTATGTCATTATGTATCTTCAATTGAATCAGCTATGTTTAATGCTTATAAAATTTAATGATTGAACCCAATGCTGATAACATGTTTGACATTGACTTATATGCTTATATAATATTGTCTTATAAAACTCATTGAACAACAAATTACTCAGCGCTCTCTGAATGCTATAACTTCCGCTTAAACACTGAGTAAAATAGAATATGTTCCATGAGCTGACCTATATCTGAAAACTGACCTTAGACTTACTCGATTAAACCTTCAATTGTTTAGAGTAAAACTAAGTCAGTAGCTCAACCCTTACGAGGGAGTTTGCTAAGTTATATTAGGTCAACTATCATGGGGGAGCTCAATACTGAGTTCCTCGCTGAATAGTTTTGCCAACATCAAAATGGGGGAGTTTGTTGAAACACCTTTCCACATAATTTTGATTTGACAAAATTGTTTAAGTATAATTAAAAACATATTCTAAACACACTAAGTTTAAATGCTTTGATTTGTTCTACTAATATGTTTGTTCAATGTTGAGTTAAAAATTGCTTATAAGACATAAGGATTAAAAGGACCAAGCTCAATACAAGAGTCAAAGCCCAAGTCAAACTGTTCAAGACAACTCGGCCCGCGTATGTCAAAACGTTGTCGTTATTGACAAAACGCAACTCAGCGGAAGAAGGGTCTAGAAGACCTTCAGGGAACAACTTCGGAACGAAGCTGCTGAGTTGATTCGACAAAGTGTACAAGACAGCAGCTGGCTAAGGAAAACTTCCAGACAAAGTGTTTCCACTTTGGGTAAAGTTCAGACGACACAGTATGCTGTCTAGTTGACATTACCATAAATGGAGAGACACTCTGCCGAGCTGAACAAAAGCTGACCGAGGACAGAAGATACTCAAATCTGATTGGCCGAGAGCTCTGAGCAAGTCAGGATGACAACGACAGGAAGCTGTTTCCCTCCAATGGTTATTTCGAAATTCGAAATGACCGATGCCTCAAGACGTCTCTATAAATAGTGCCATCAGAAGCTTCATTCAACACATAACTTGATCAAGCCATTACGCTGACCAAATTTCTACGCAAGTTCTGCAAGCAAAAAGCAAAGCAATCTTACACTAAATTTCATATCTTTTGTGTAAAAGTCTAGAGTGATTATTCAATCATCTAAGGTGTCTTAGCAATCATTGTTTAGGACAAACACTTATCATTTCTAAAGATTAGAAAGGAGAGGCTGAGTACTCGGTTATAGTACTCAGCGAGAGATTAGGATTGAGTAGAGGTATAGAGGAAGGTACTCTTGTTATACTCAGTTGCTAAGATTGTAAAAGGTTTGAGGCTCTACCTTTAAAGAGCTCAGTAGAGGATTCGAAAGCTCGGAACGTGTTCCGGGGACAGGACGTAGGCTTAGAAGCCGAACCTGGATAAATCTGCTGAGTAACGCTTTTCTTACCTTAAACTCCTTATATATATTGCTTGCTTAAATAACCAAAAACTGACCAAGTAAAGAGGTCAAGCTGAGTTGTGCGCATCAAACATCTGAGCTCAGGAATAGACTCTAAGTGCTATCTCCTGACTCAAGTTAAGAAACTGACCTATTCACTAGTTGACTAAGCTAGTATCTTGCTGTTTACTCAGCGCCGCTGTTAAAACCTTTTCTCTTAAGAAAAGAAGTCTGCCCTAAATTAAGAAAAAGTTTGAATAGTTCCTAACCCCCCATTGGAACTATACTTGTAACGTTATAAGGGACCAACAGTGAAAACTTGGAATATCACGGCCAGTACCCACACTATCAATACAGCATGCGATAGATGCGTGTATTGAAATGTTAGTAGAGTCAATAACAAAGTGTCTCAAAAACGTCGGAGTCACTACGGCGTATCGGTATCCGTTTAAGGGGCAAAAAGGTCCAAAGCGTTGTAAATAGGTAAGTTTTACCTTGTTAACAAATTTTAGTCAAATAAAAATTTTACTTTCATATATTTAAAAATTATATGTGAGTCAATTTTTTAGTCAAATAATTTTAGGAAAGCAGCAGAAGCATGTTGAGAACGTATTTTTTTTCTTCTTCCGCCATATTTACCAATTCATTTTTTACTCTGTCTTTCGCAACTGTTCGTATTCCTCCAACTTTTATGTTTCTTTCTCTCTCTCACTGGTGATTCTGCTTCTTATCTATCATTTTTCTTCATTTATATCCATTGATTTGTTTTTTTCTTATTATAAAGTTAGGGAAGGAGCATAAGTATGCTATGAATGTATTTTTTTCATTTCTTTCACCATTATTTACGGATTCATTTTTTTTCTCAAACTTCCATAGTTGTTCGTCTTCCTCTAACTTGTATGTTTTTTTATTACTAATTTCTTCAAGTTTTATATATTTTTATTATTTTTGTTTCTTCAACTCACACCCAATATTTTTAAAAACAAAAATTCTCTAACTCATCAATCTTTTTTTTTTTGTGTGCAGATAATACTTTTTTATGTCATGCTACGATAAAGGCTTTTGTGTCTTGATTTCGTCTAGCTCAAAAGTCAGGAAAACTTGGAATATCACGGCCACTACCCACACTATCAATACAGCATGTCATAGATACGTGTATTGAAATGTCAGTAGAGTCAATAACAAAGTGTCTCAAAAACGTCGGAGTTACTACGGCGTATCGGTATCCGTTAAGGGGCCAAAAGGTCCAAACCTTTGGGAATAGGTAAGTTTTATAGTTTTAACAAATTTTAGTTAAATAAAACTTTCATTTTCATATATTTAAAAAGTATATGTGAGTCAATTTTTTAGTCAAATAATGTTTGGGGAATTAGCAGAAGCATGCTGTGAACGTATTTTTTTTCTTTCTTCCGACATATTTACCAATTCATTTTTTATCCTATCCTCCGCAACTGTTGGTCTTCCTCCAACTTGTATGTTACTTTCTCTCTCTCACTGGCGAGTCTGCTTCTTATCTATCATTTTGCTTAGGTTATATCCATTGATTTGTTTTTTTCTTATTATGAAGTTACGGAAGGAGCAAAAGCATGCTAGGAATGTATTTTTTTCCTTTCTTCCGCCATTATTTACCGATTCATTTTTTTTCTCAAACTTCTATAGTTGTTTGTCTTCTTTTAACTTGTATGTTTCTTTCTCTCTCTCATTGTTGATTTGACTTCTTATCTGCTATTGTTCATCATTAATCAACTGATTTGTTTTTTTTTCTTATGAAGTTAGGGGAATGAGCAGAAACTTGCTAGGAAAACCTCTTAGGTTTTTGGCCTCCATTGGCGGATAACTAACCACCGTTTAAATTATGTTTCATTCTCCATTTGAAATGGTTAAGGTTCGACGTATTTATTTTCTTTCCTCCGTATTTTCTTCACGATTCATTTTTTGCTCTATCTTCCGCAGCTGTTCGTCTTCCTCCAATTTGTATTTGAATCAAACTTTCTGTTGTTATAAGGTACTTAGTGGGTATACACCTTTTATAATAATATTATTACTTGGAGTTTGTTTGTTGGATCAACTTCTCATGTTTACCTTGGTTTCATTTGTGTATATCACCGATGGAGATGCATCAGAAACCGTAGGAATTGAGAAGCCACGGAACTTACGGGCCCTCGTTTCTGATCCCCCGAATTAGACACGCCTTTAGGAGGAACCACGTAGTCTAAGTACTTCACGGGTCAGTCGATCTACACGTGTTCGGAGTCATTGTTTATTATATTTATAACTTATCACCATCCGCATCACTTCTTTAGAGTTTCGGTTATATAAATCTGTCTCACCTTAGTTTAGGAGTAGTTTGTAGTCGTCACCCAAACCAACCTAAAGTATTCACCGATTAGATAACAAATAGAACCGAGTAGTTTAATACTTGTGGTTATAAATACCGCGGATTCGATACCCGGTCTTAACCGGATTATTACTTGATACGATGGGGTACACTTGCTCTTACGTAGTAGAGTCTAGTAGAGTTTAAAAGCACGTAACACTTATATCCATATCCACATACCCACTATACCGCTAGGCGCTGCACATCACTTATCACCGAAGAAATTTTCTGTATGTATTACATGTTTTTCTTGTAGTGATAGTCAATTGTTGTAAATTAATTAGCTTTTATTATATTTCCTTGTTTAGCTTCTTACATCTTTTATAAATATTTATACTTATCGTTCCGGAATTTAATTAATCTAATATGTCTCTACGCATGAATAGAAGGGGAGAACAATTTTATTACAACCATTTGTATATAACTGGAGTAGAAAGAGAGTTGGCTATACACCGTATATTACCGAACTCAGTTCATTAAGGAAATCGTGAGTCCTTTTGTTTTTTATTACTAATTTCTTCAAGTTTTATATTTTTTTATTATTTTTGTTTCTTCAACTCACACCAACTCTTTTTAAAAACAAAAATTCTCTAACTCATTAATCTTTGTTTTTTTTTGTGTGTAAATAATACTTGTTTATGTCATGCTACGATAAAGGCTTTTGAGTCTAGACTACGTCTAGCTCAAAAGTCGAGAAAACTTGAAATATCACGGCCAGTACCTACACTATCAATACATGTATTGAAATGTTATTAAAGTCGATAACAAAGTGTCACAAAAACGTCGGAGTCACTATGGCGTATTGATATACGTTTAAGGGGCCAAAAGGTCCAAACCGTTGTGAATAGGTAAGTTTTACAGTGTTAACAAATTTTAATCAAATAAAACTTTAATTTTCATATATTTAAAAATTATATGTAAGTCAAATTTTTAGTCAAATAATGTTTGGGGATGGAGCAGAAGCATGATGTGAACATATTTTTTTTTTCTTTCTTCCGCCATATTTATCAATTCATTTTTTACTCTATCTTCCGCAACTGTTGGTGTTCCTCCAACTTGTATGTTTCTTTCTCTATCTCACTGGTGATTCTGCTTCTTATCTATCATTTTTCTTAGTTTATATCAATTGATTTGTTTTTTTTTCTTATTATAAAGTTAGGGAAGGAGCAAAAGCATGCTAGAAACGTATTTTTTTCCTTTCTTCCGCCATTATTTACCGATTCATTTTTTTTCTCAAACTTCCATAGTTGTTCGTCTTCCTCTAACTTGTATGTTTCTTTCTCTCTCTCACTGTTGATTTTGATTCTTATCTATTTTTGTTCATCGTTTATCCATTGATTTGTTTTTTTTCTTATAAAGTTAGGGGAAGGAGCAGAAACTTGCTAGGAAAGCCTCTTGTATTTTTGGCCTCCATTGGCGGATAAGTAACCACCGTTTAACTTATGTTTCATCTCTCCATTTGAAATGGTTAAGGTTCGACGTATTTGTTTTCTTTCCTCCGCCATTTGCTTTCACGATTCATTTTTTGCCCTATCTTCCACAGTTGTTTGTCTTCCTCCAATTTCTATTTGAATCAAACTTTTTGTTGTTATAAGGTACTTAGTGGGTATACACCTTTTATATAGATATTATCACTTGGAGTTTGTTTGTTGGATCAACTTCTCATGTTTGCCTTGGTTTCATTTGTGTATATCACCGACGGAAATGCTTATCACCGACGAAATTTTATGTATATATTACATGTTTTTCTTGTAGTGATAGTCAATTGTTGTAAATTAATTAGCTTTTATTATATTTACTTGTTTAGCTTCTTACATCTTTTATAAATACTTATACTTATCGTTCCAGAATTCAATTAATCCAATATGTCTCTACGCATGAATAAAAGGGGAGAACAATTTTATTACAACCATTTGTATATAAATGGAGTAGAAAGAGAGTTGGCTATACACCGTATATTACCAAACTCAGTTCATCAAGGAAATCGTGAGCCCTTGTGTTTTTTATTACTAATTTCTTCACGTTTTATATTTTTTTATTATTTTTGTTTCTTCAAATCACACTCACTCTTTTTAAAAACAAAAATTCTCTAACTCATTAATCTTTTTCTTTTTGTAGATAATACTTGTTTATATCATGCTACGATAAAAACTTTTGACTCTAGACTATGTCTACCTCAAAAGTCAGGAAAGCTTGAAATATCACGGCCAATACACACACTATCAATACAGCATGCGGGAAAGCTTGAAATATCACGGCCAAAAACGTCAGAGTCACTACGGCTTATCAGTATCCGTTTAAGGGGCCAAAAGGTTCAAACCATTGTGAATAGGTAAGTTTTATATTGTTAACAAATTTCAGTCAAATAATACTTATTTTCATATATTTAAAAATTATATCTGAGTCAATTTTTTAGTCAAATAATGTTTGGGGAAGGAGCAGAAGCACTGTGAACGTATTTTTTTTCTTTCTTCAGCCATTATTTACTAATTCATTTTTACTCTATCTTCCGCAACTGTTGGTGTTCCTCCAACTTGTATGTTTCTTTCTCTCTCTCACTGGTGATTCTGTTTCTTATCTATCATTTTTCTTAATTTATATTAATTGATTTGTTTTTTTCTTATTATGAAGTTAGGGAATCAGCGAAAGAATGTTAGGAACGTATTTTTTTTCATTTCTTTTGCCATTATTTACCGATTAATTTTTTTTTCTCAAACTTCCATAATTGTTCGTCTTCCTCTAACTTGTATGTTTTTTTATTAATGATTTCTTCAAGTTTTATATTTTTTATTATTTTTGTTTTTTCAACTCACACCCACTCTTTTTAAAAACAAAAATTATTTAACTCATTAATATTTGTTTTTTTGTGTGCGGATAATACTTGTTTATGTCATGTTACGATAAAGGCTTTTGAGTCTAGACTACGTCTAGCTCAAAAGTCGGGAAAACTTGGAATATCACGGCCAGTACCCACAATATCAATACAATATGCGATAGATGGGGTAAATTACATACGTGGTGTACAACGTTTAACCTATTTCACACTTTGGTGTACAACCTTCAATTTTGCACACAAAAGTGTACAACCTTTTGGTGACCTCACACTAAAGTGTACAGCCGGTAATTGTGACTGGTCAACCCAAAGTCAACACGCCACATCATCATTTTTTATCCTATTAATTTCAAAAATGGGACCCACTCTTTACTTAATTACTAAAATACCATTATTCCTTATAATTTTACTAAAATTGTCTTCTTCCCATTTTGTGCAATTTCTCCTTTTTCTAACTACCACGACATGAAGCGGATCTTCAAAATCTCAGACGCAGCCCAAGCAGAGTTCCTCTGCCTCAATATATTCCCTGCAATTACCAGAACCCTAATCTCTTCCCTGTTCCCCCTTGCTAACTCTCCCATTTATAGATTCCCCTTCGCAAGAACTCATACTTCCAATTCTTCCACCTTCTTCTCGAAAACCATCGCGCTCTTTGCTGACAGTATTGCTCATGTAGATGCTAGGGAGGAGTTGACCAAATCAGGTTCTCTTCTACGAGAACAAGTTATTCAACATGCTGGCGATTTCGATAAGGTTATTGGGGTTTTGGAGGATAAAGGTACTTCCTTGTTCCGGAGGTATAGACGTGGCTGAGATTTCTATCCCTGTGTAGAATCTGTAAATTTTCTATCCCTACATTTGAGTCTGGAAATTTCAGGGACGTTTAATCTGGAAATGTCAACAGCGTTTGGGTTTGGAAATTTCAGTCGCATTTAATCTGGAAATTTCAACCGTGTATCAACCAATTTTTGTAAATCAGTGAAGCAATAGAAAAACATGGATTTCTCTTAAGTTGTTTAGCCCTTCCAGAATGAATTGATTTTTAGAGAGAGATAAGAGACTGAGATAGAGATAGAGAAAAGGAAAGAGAGAGAAATTGCACAAAATGGGGAAGAAGACAAGGGCAATTTAGTAAAATTATAAGGAATAATGGTATTTTAGTAATTAAGTAAAGAGTGGGTCCCATTTTTGAAATTAATAGGATAAAAAATGATGATGTGGCGTGTTGACTTTGGGTTGACCGGTCACAATTACCGGCTGTACACTTTAGTGTGAGGTCACCAAAAGATTGTACACTTTTGTGTGCAAAATTGAAGGTCGTACACCAAAGTGTGAAACAGGTTAAACGTTGTACACCACGTATGTAATTTACCTGAGATAGATGCGGGTATTGAAATGTCAGTAGAGTCAATAACAAAGTGTCTCAAAAAACGTTGGAGTCACTACGGCGTATCGATATCCGTTTAAGGGGCTAAAAGCTCTAAACCATTGTAAATAGGTAAGTTTTACAGTTTTAACAAATTTTAGTCAAATAAAACTTTCACTTTCATATATTTAAAAATTATATGTGAGACAATTTTTTAGTCAAATAATGTTTAGGGAAGGAACAGAAACATGCTGAGAACGTATTTTTATCTTTCTTCCGCCATTATTTACCAATTCATTTTTTACTCTATCTTTCGCAACTGTTCGTATTCCTCCAACTTGTATGTTTCTTTCTCTCTCTCACTGGCGATTCTGCTTCTTATCTATCATTTTTTGTGTTTATATCCATTGATTTGTTTTTTTTTCTTATTATGAAGTTAGGGAAGGAGCAGAAGCTTGCTAGGAACGTATTTTTTTCATTTCTTCCGCCATTATTTACCAATTCATTTTTTTCTCAAACTTCCGTAGTTGTTCGTCTTCCTCTAACTTGTATGTTTTTTTATTACTAATTTCTTCCAGTTTTATATTTTTTTATTATTTTTGTTTCTTCAACTCACACCCACTCTTTTTAATAACAAAAATTCTCTAACTCATTAATCATTGTTTTTTGTGTGTGCAGATAATACTTGTTTATGACATGCTACGATAAAGGCTTTTGAGTCTAGACAACGTCTAGGTCAAAAGTCCGGAAAGCTTGGAATATCACGGCCAGTACCCATACTATCAATACAGCATGCCATAAATGCGTGTATTGAAATGCCAGTAGAGTCAATAACAAAGTGTCTCAAAAACATCAGAGTCACTACGACGTATCAGTATCCGTTTAAGGGGCCAAAAGGTCCAAACCGTTGGAAATATGTAAGTTTTACAGTGTTAAGAAATTTTAGTCAAATAAAACTTTTATTTTCATATATTTAAAAATTATATGTGAGTAAATTTTTTAGTCAAATAATGTTTGGGAAAGGAACAAAAGCATGCTGTGAACCTATTTTTTTTTTCTTTCTTCCGCTATATTTACCGATTCATTTTTTACTCTATCTTTCGTATGCGGATAGTACTTGTTTATGTCATGCTACGATAAAGGCTTTTGAGTCTAGACTACGTCTGGCTCAAAAGTCGAGAACTCTTGGAATATCACGGCCAGTACCCACACTATCAATACAACATGCTATAGATACGTGTACTGAAATGTCAGTAGAGTCAATAATAAAGTTTCTCAAAAACATCGGAGTCACTATGGCGTATTGGTATCCGTTTATGTCATGCTAAGATACACCTTATAATGGGTGATTTTCGAGAGGCATGAGTACACTGACACTCCACGTAAGAGTTCTATTTTATGTATTCTATTACATCGGCCGAAAATTGCTCCATATCCCATTATTTGGATCCAAAATTGCCAAATTGGAAATGTTAAGGACACAATTTGCCATTTGTTTTACATTAGGGAGATATTTGCACTTTCAAAAAATGTTAGTGACAAATTTGAACTTTATATATATATATACACACTAATACTCATTTAACTGAACTAAATCTTTACAAGTAACTAACTTGACAAACACGAACTATACAAAATTATAATTGGTCGAGTGCTGAATATTTCAAATCAAAAGCTCAGAGGCTCATTCAACAAAAGTCAAAAAGATTAGAGGCTTAATTTTTTTTCTATACATATATAATTTGTTTATTGTCTATGTTATTTAGGCTTGTCAATGGAGCATGGAGTTGCGTAACACTGAATTTCAAATGCATATCCCATTTTTGCACATCAAGGTTATGAAAATCCACGTCAAGCAACTGACCGTATTATATGTCACTAATGAGTGTTCTTATATAAGATCAGACTAAAAGGCAAAGTCGATGGTCAAGCCAAACCATAAAATTAAATTATATATATATATATATATATATATATATATGGGGTTGTTTTCAATGGTGAGCACTAAATTATCTCCATGGGTGGTGAGTGTTTAATATCTATTGGATCAAGATCTAATGGTCCATAATTTAAGTTGTGATTTAATATTAAAATGGGTTTTACCTGATGACATGTCAGTTGTAACTTAGAATATTGTGCTTTGAAAAACGTTTTCTCTTTCCTCAAGATATAACCAACTTCCAAGAAATAAAAAATTTCCCTGATGTTTTTATTTTACATAAGAAGACGTCTTCTTTTAAGTAATTTTGTATCCGTCTAATCAATGTTATATGCATTAAATATTAATAAATGATTATTCATTGGGAACACGAAAAGCTTGACATTGAGAATGTACAACATTATTTATGATAACCAAATACAACATTAATGATGTTCTAATTAATGGTGTTGTCCCCCTATTTATTACCTTCCCATGAGGTTTTTCTTATTAAAGGTTTTAATGAGGCTCACATATAAGACCCGCTTGTTGTAATAAAGTGTATCACCAATCAATAAAAGGCAATTGTTCTCTTGTCAATATTCTTTTTTAAGTATTTTCTTGCAGCAATATAAATATTCCAGCCTAAAAAAGAAGGGGGGCACCCAACGCTTCCCACACAAAAAAAGTACTGCTATCATGACACAACTACTTTTTCTCCTCAAAGATAGGAGAACAATCTCATGGGCGGATCAATCCTTAAATGATCACCATTAGAGATAGAGTTAAAACATTTCTCGGACGTGAGATCTTTACACTCGCTTATATCCTTCCCAAAGAAGGGTTCATAAGTCCTAAGGGCGGATCGATTCACCTCAAAGATAGGAAGCAAATCGATCCCCTAAGGCAGCTTAACTTTCTCTAAAGGAATAAAACAGCTTTAAAACCTTCACAAAGGTTCGCACAATGGAGTATGGCTGGCCACCTACTTCAAATCAATCCTAAAGTCTATAAATTTACTTGCACAAAGCATAAAGTAAACATAAATAGTTATAGCAAGGATTAAAAGTTGTACTTAGTTTTACAAAACTAAACATTAACAGGAGCATCCTCCTTAGCATCCTTTACATTAGATGCGCCCTCCAAAGGGGCTTCCTTCTCTACAGAAATAATCTCTCCTTGAGGAGTGGTACCATCGGTTATCAGCTCCACATTCTGGTCACCCGCCTTCGGAGGCACTTTATCGAAGACCTCTGGCTCAAGATCGATAAGGGGTTTGCTTTCCTCGACGGATCCATTCATCACCTTGCGAATGTAATCATGGATGTAGTCCTTGACTTCCGGGATTTTGTGATACTTGAGGACCACATCCACGTCAGGAACCACGAACTCCGGATCTGTAAAATTAATCTCGGGATACGCCAGTTAGACATACGCCATGATCCACTCGCCATAGTAGTAAGCTCGCTCCCCTGCCAGGATCTCTGTTTCATCTAAAACAGCTTCATGTTCTTTAGCATCCGCATCAATTTGCGCCTTCAATTTAAGGATCTCAGCATCCTTTAGGGCAATAGCGGACGCAGCGTTCTCATTAGCGACGACGATCTCCTTCTCCAACCTTTCTATGGTTGCCTTATCCGCCACTCCTTGAAGGAAATCCGCCTCCATGGCGCGCATGTGGGTATATACCTATCAATGCAAAAACCCAGTTCAAGCGAAAGCACGACAACGAAAGTCTCCCCCAAAGGAGATCACTCTTTCATCCAAAAATGCAAAGGGATAGAAAGAATTTACCGTGAGAAGCTCCGTTTTTCCCATCTGAACATGGGCTGATCCTGGGATCTCGTTTTGACTCTTCCGCACCTCACCTAATTGACCAAGAGCTTTGTCCAATTCATTGATGATGGACTCATTCCTCAAAGATCCCTCGTCACCATATTTGGCGGACCAGTAACCGCCTAGATCAGGCTTGACCATCTGCACAAAGATTGGAAGGTCGAAACTTAGATTCACAATGTGGAAAGAAGAAACATCAAAACAGCTTACCTGTTCCTTCTCCACAACAGGTATCGCGGTTCTCATGGTATCCGCCATAAACTTTCGTCTGTCGGACACTGCAGGCTTCTTCTTTTTCTGCAGAGGAAGATCAACCATTGTATCAGCGGGACGCTTTCCTGCGCCCTTCTGGGGATCCGCTGCCTGCTCCTTTTTTCGAGCCGCCTCCTCCTTCTGTTTCTTGCGTATCTCTACAAGAGCGTGACTGGCCTTAGACAAACCCCTGACAAAAGAACCGTAAAATAATCAAGGTTCAACGGAAAAACAAAGTTACCTTCATCAATTTGTGTAAACTTCACATAAGTGATCTCGTTCCCTTCCCGACGGATCAAAGGGATGCCATTCATCATGAAGTCCAAGGCATCGGCGTATGTCCAAGCCTCCGCCTTGACACTTTTCATGACATTCGCCACTTGCTCATCACTGTCTGTCAATATTCGCATGTCTCCAGCCATATGCAAGGGCCTGGCACCGCAAACCGATGGAAAGCCTAGAGATTCGCCCTCCTTTATCTTTACATAGAAGAACTTTTCATCCCAAAGATGGACATTGGACATCTTGCCGCTAAACGGCGAATAGGTTCCAAACTTAGCAAAGGTGTAAAAAGACTCGGCTTTTCATTTCGTTGGTTTGTGAAGAGTTCGGAAGACACGAGGGTTACAAACTACCCCTAAATTTGAAGCTAAGTAACAATCCAGAGCTACATCTAACCAGCCATTTGGATGCAGCTGGCTGACAGTGATGTCAAAGTAAGCTAAGATGTCCGCCATCATCTTAGGAAGAGGAAGCTGGAACCCTCTCTCTACGTGACAACTATATACAGATAAATACCCCTTTGGCGGACAGGCGGGTCGCTGATGAGCTTCTGCCAACATAGTCTCATATTCCTTTATCCAAAGAAAACGATCCGCCAGACTCGCTAGATCTGTAGTGCTCATACGAGAGGAAGTGGACTCCGCACGAGGCGCCTTTTTCCTAGACGGGGCTGAAGAAGATGCCTCCATCCCCGAAAACTACCTAGAATCTATCGCTGGAGCAAGACGAGCAACGGCGACAGGATGGTTCCGAATCCTACCTGAATGAGTTCGACCGCTATTACACGCCGAGTTACGCAACTCGGCTAAATCGCAACTAACAGTACCTTCGGAGGAATTAGAATTCTCCAAAGAGGAAGAAGTCCAACTAACTACGATTTCGGAAGAAGTAGTCAAATTAAAAAGCTCAAAAGTAGACCCAGAAGATGAAGAGGAACTCCTAAACATTCAGCAATCAAAGCAAAAATTCACTTACATGTGAGTTAAAAGCTCTGCAAGATTTCGAACTCGGGAAGAACTCTGGGCAAAGGAACTCGACGAAAATGGGAGAAGAATGCAAATGCAATAGAAAGAGAAAGAGAGGAAGGAAGAAGACGATTTCTCTCCCCTCGGGCGACGCGCCCATGACACGTGTCACCCGTCGATTGGCATCGAACAGAGTGACCATTAATGCAAGTCATCATGACGGCGCGCGAAGAAGCTCAAAAGCCCTAAAGGACTTTAAAGGAACTTTAGGGGGGCTTCTGATAACATTGGGATATTATCCAAAGGATCAAAAGAGATATTCACCTAGAACGGCCACGTATTGATCGCCTGATATCAGAATGTTACGGCGTATCAAGCAAGGAGATCCGACAGGCGGATCACCAAGACCTCACCACAAGGGATCCGCGGGCGAACCTATGTGGCGAATCGCCATAACCTCTCAATCCGCCAGCGGAACAGCTGAGCCGATCCCGCAATAAAGACCATTAATAAGCTATTAATAAGCTAACGGGCATACTTAAAGGAAACCAGTAACCGCCATTAATGAAGCATTAATGGAGACTTTCTAGTTACTAATGGTTACAACTTCACTACTATATATAGCTTATATCTCGAGCTATCAAGGTACACATGAACACAATCCTAAAAACCCAACTTTGTCAATTCAGTTTACTCTTTCATACTTTATACTGACTTTGGCATCAGAGCTTCCCCCGTCGAACCCAACGACGCCCCCCACAGGGACGGAAGCTGAACAGAAATTCTCCACAAGTCATCAAATGTAACTTGACATGACATAACATATTATAACGTGATGTAACGTAGCGTAACATAACATAATATAATGTTACATAACGTGAATAACGTAACGTAACATAATATGATGTAACGTAACATAATGTGATGTAACATAATGTAATGTGACGTAACGTAACGTAATGTAACGAAACATATACCATAACGTAACGTAACATAACGTAACATAGATCACTAACTTTCACAAAAAATATTACTTTCATGTAAAAAAATTGAACTTTATGTAAATCTCATATCTTTAGAGATAATTTATGTAAAATTGGACTTAATTAACATAAAGTTGTATTTTTACAAAAAAAGCAGTAACATTGCAAAAAATCAAGTTTTACGTAAAACATTTGAATTTTATATAAATCTTATGTGTTTAGGTAACGTGACGTAACGTAACGTGACGTAACGTAAACTCAATTTATAAATCTTTAAGATTGTAAGCTCAATTTATAAATCTTTAGGATTGTAAGCTCAATTTGTAAATCTTTCGGCTTTTATTTTTATTTTTTCAAACTTTTATTTATAAATAATCATTGAACTTGCAATCCTTAACGCAACGTAACGTAACATAATGTAAGTAACGTAACATAACATAATAAATATAAGCTCAATTTATAAATCCTTAGGATTGGAAGCTGAATTTGTAAATCCTTAGATTTTTTTTATTTCTTTAAACTTTTATGGGATAAGGTACCAAAACAGACCTAAGGTTTTTGGGGAAGTACCAATTTAGGCTCAACGTTCAAAATAGCACCAATATAGGTTTAAGATTTACAACATAATATCAATTTAAGCTTAATGTTTACAATATAGCATCAATTTAGGCCTCACATACAAAATAGCACCAATATAAGCTTAACGTTTACAAAATAATACAAATTTAAACTTAACGTTTACAAAATATATCTAATTTAAGCTAAACGTCATAATTAAATTAACCATATTATATTATTTTCCTATTAACTTTATATTTTTTCTTTTTATTTATTATAATACAATTAATTAGTTTTATTACCCATTAAAACCTTATATTTATTTTTCATCAACCATTCCATGACTCCGAAATTCCATGGCTCATGTAATATATGCAAACTTTGAATATCCATAATATTTTGAACACCGACATGTATCAATATTGTGGATATTGTGGATATTCAATTACTTTTAGTTTGCATTTATTACATTAGCAATGAAATTTAGTAGTCATGGAATCGTTTATGAAAAACAAATATAAGATTTTAATGGACAAGAATACTAATTAATTGTATTATAATAAATAAGAATATAGAACTAAATAAAATATAATTAATAGGGAAAGAATATAATATGATTAATTTAATTATGATGTTTAGCATAAATTGTATATATTTTGTAACACGTTAAGCTTAAATTCGTATTATTTTGTAAACGTTAAGCCTATATTGGTGCTATTTTGTACGTGAGGTCTAAATTAATGCTATATTGTAAACGTTAAGCCTAAATTGATATTATGTTGTAAACGTTAAGCCTATATTGATGTTATTTTGAACGTTGAGCCTAAATTAGTACTTCTCTAAAAACCTTAGGCTTATTTTGGTACCTTATCCCAATTTTTATTTATAAACAATCATTGAGCTTACAATCCTTAACACATCGTAACCCAACACAACGTAAGTAAAGTAACGTAATAAATATAAGCTCAATTTAGAAATCCTTAGAATTGTAAGCTCAATTAATAATTGAGACGTCACCGGTGTTAAAAAGTGTAAAGTTCAGTGACCATACCAGAAAGAATTGAAGTTCAGTGGTCATAATATGAAAATTGGTAAAGTTCAATGGCCATGGGTGTAATTTACTCAAATAAAATCATTCACCAAAGTTGGACAACGATTTTTTATTGATTTTATTTATTTATTTATAATGTTTTATGAATTTATTATAGAAAGAGTAAGTATTTTTGGAAAATGTGGACAATCATTTATTATAGAGAGAGAAATATGCATTTAGGTAACCTGATAACTTGCTATAGCAAGTCATTTATTTAGAATATAATGGTCTCCATTGATGGAGACTCACCATTGAGAACTCTTCCATATATATATATATATATATATGTATATATATATATATATATATGGGAGGGATCAAGTGAGAACCTCCTCTTAGGTGATGACACTCAAAACTACGTCGTTTTGAGTATAGAAATCAATAAAAACCACTAAATGCTGCTAGTGGGGGTCGAACTTGGCATTTCTCATCTACACTCCACCCTACTTACCACTGAGACAATTGCTTCCCTTGTGCATTATATCACACGCTGCTTAATTTATCATTGTACTAGTAGCTTCTATTGTTTAATATTTAACGCATGCACTTATTAATATCGATTAAATATGCATAATTGCCTCAAAAAAAATATATAATAATGAATTATTAATAGAAAAAAAAAGAAATGTGCATAATAATGAATTATTAATAGAAAAAAAATCCAAGAACATGCTCAAATTTCTTATTTATTTAATTCCTTTATATTTTTATAATTTATGTTATATAAGAAAATATATTTTTTTAAAACATATGTTAGAACATATACTTTAACTTTTAAAACACGAACTATGAAGTTTAGAACGTACGACATATTTTTTAGAACATAGGTTATGTTTTTTAGAACATGTGTTATGTTTTTTCGAACATGAGTTATAAATTATATTATAGAACAAATGAAAAAACGATTCAGATATCTACTGATTTTTTTAGAACATTATACTTAATTTTTGGAACACAAACTATAAACTTTAGAACATACGTTATGTTTTTTAGAACATACGTTGTGTTATTTAGAATGTGAGTTTTTTTTTTTTTTTGAACAAAAAAAATGGTCCATATATTTACTATTTTTTTAAAACATTATCTTAATTTTTAGAACACAAATTACAAAGTTTAGAACATATGTAACAATATTTAGAACACCGTCCTTAACATTTTAAAACATAAATTACAAAAATATAGAGGAATTAAATAAATAAGAAATTAGAGCATGTTCTTGGATTTTTTTCTATTAATAATTCATTATTATGCACATTTATTTTTTTTCTATTAATAATTCATTATTATGCAAATTTAATCGATATTAATAAGTGCATGCATCAAATATTAAACAATAGAAGCTAAAAGGGAACTGGTATTTTAAGCAGCGCGCGACATAATATATAAGAAAAGCAATTGGCTCAGTGGTAAACAATGTGGAGTGTAAATGAAGAGGCTCACTGTTCTCACCATAAGGAAGTGTTCTCACCTAAAAAAGGGTTCTCACAAGAGCCCTCATATATATATATATATATATATATATATATATATATATAGGGTAGGGCTCAAGTGAGAACACTTTACTTATGTGAGAATGATTCTTATACGAGAACACTCATTAATGACATTATTATAGAACATAGGAGATTAGTTTTAGAACATAAGATATTAGTTTTAAAACATATGTTGAAGTATATGTTCTATATTTTATCTTACATGTTTTAAAAAGTTAAGTAAAATTTTCTAAAACATGTTACATATGTTCTAAATTTTATGGTCCGTGTTCTAAAAAGTTTTATGCATGAACTCTAGTGACTTTTTAGAAATATGCTTTAAGAATATAAGACATTAATTGACATCGGTTTTAGAACATATGACATTAGTTGTAGAACATAAGACATTCGTTTTAGAATATATGAATCACAAAACTATATTGGAGTATATGTTTTTTTATAGTTTGTGTTCTACAAATTTAAGTAGAATGTTCTAAATAATGTTACATATATTCTATATGTTACATCATAAAATTTTATGCATGACGTTAAAACAAATAGAATCCAGAATATGAGCAACACCATGAAAGATTCAGATTTTGTCCGTTGCTTCCACCTTTCACCATTGTTCGCTCATAATCAATTTTGACACATCTGAACCGAAATAGAACCATAAGAAATAAATAAAAGAAACGAAGAGAATAGAAGAGGAAGAAAAGAAAGAAACAAAAATATGAAAAAGGAGATCAGAAATAAGAGAAGGGGATCGGAGAAAGAGATCAGAAATAATAAAAGGAGATCGGAAAGGTCCTTATCACCATGAAAATATTTACAATAATACCATATATGAGTGTGCTCACATAAATAATTTGTTCTCACATAAGGATGTGTTTTCACTTGATCCCTTTTCTATATATATAATATTTCAATGAAACTGAGTCAAGTAAGAAAAACTAAGACATGACATCCCAATTAGGTTGATATTAGCTTGCAAGGGATGCATAGGAACAGTGCCGTTGACATCCATCATCCGTTCTCGTGGCTTATTCATTTATGCACTTCCTATCGGGACAGTGATTCACAAGTTGTTGAATGCTATATATATACAGTAAAACCTCTATATAGGAATACATTTGGAACCGGTCTATTTGTATAACAATTGGAATGTTATTACTAAATAGAGTTTGGTCATAGAGGTTATTACTAAGTTTGGACCGAGTTTTTTCATAACAAAATAGAGGTTATTCCTATATAGAGTCTTTACTCTATAGGAATAACCTCTATTTTGTTATAAAAAAAACTCGGTTCCAACTTGGTAATAACCTCTATTACGAAACTCTATTTAGTAATAACCTCTCAATTGTTATACAAATAGCCCGGTCCCAAGTGTATTCATGTATACAGGTTTTACTGTATATAACGGTAATGGAAATGGAAAAGAAACTAAAACGAAACATAAAAACGTTAACGGAGAGAGTTTAGTTTCCATCAAAAGAAAAAGGGTTTCATATTTACTTCATCAAGAAACATAACAATGATTTCTTTCCTCCAAAACAATATTACAGAAGTTGTAACAATAAGGAAATTAAATTAACTCATGAAAACATGAATATTGGGAAACTAATTAATATGTCCCAATAATCAAAATTAAACCCTAAAATAAAAAAAATTGTTACAATAAAGTAACAAAAGAAACTATAAATATTTACATCTATCTGATACTATTAGGGTTTGGATCCTGAGCCTTCATCTTTATTTCCGGTGAATCCGTAGGGTTTTCATTTATCGTGATAACGACATGATCTTCGTTATCGACATCTAAAACCGGATTAACAGCTCCCCGGTGAAGCAACTGAGGTTTCTCCGGCGAAACGGATGGTTCCACAGCCTTAAAATGAGCTAGATTAGCGAGTTCACTAACCGATTCGCGCAAATTATCGACACATTTTACGATCTCAATTAGGGTTGAAGCAACTGTTGCTGCTGGTACAATTGCTAGTAAATCTGCATGTTCTAATGACCAACATTTCATTGCAATTTTGAGGTTGTTAACTTCATTTTTTGAATTCTCAAAATGAACATTCGCGGGGGACGGATCGGTCATTGTTTTGATTGATGAGGATAGTGATTTTAATGCCTTGGCTGATTCTTCGCTTATTTTTGTGCACGGTTCTTTAATTTTGTTCATGAATTCCTCGGGTACCTGCAAACAATAATTTATGCCACTGTTAATAGTGTTTTTTTGCCGAAATATGAAGTTTAGTTAAAAAAACGTTATTCATTTCATCCGTATTTGAAAGCTCGAAACAAAAGTTCTACAACTTTCCTATAACCATATTGCACATATAAAAAACTGTTAAAAATAAAAAATTTGAACGCAAATGAAATGAATAACAATCTGTTAACGCTTTTTTGCATGTTCTTCTGTTAAAATATGTCTAGAAACTTGTTGGATTTAGATTTTCTAATTTAAACATTGAATTGGAAATATAATTTTTTTAGTAAATCCCATATATATAACTCTTGTTTGTTTATTTATTTATTTATATTAAGAATTTTCATTATGTCCATTGTAAAATTGTAAAATAGGTATTTTTTAATATAATTTATTATATCAATTACTAATGAATTATTTATGAATTATGTATTTTTTTGTGATTTCATGTTTAATTTCTTATTTTCTTACTATTAAACTTCTGATATATTTCTTCTAGAAAACAAAATTAAATTGTTCTTGATTTTTTTTAAATGAAAGATATTATTAAATGTCAATAAAATAAGATATTATTAATTTTTTTAGGATAATTTAGTCCATTAAAAAAATACTTTGCATTGTGGGTTACTTTAAAAGATTGCATAAATAAACAAGGGCATTAAATAATAAGTTACGTACAAGGCAGAAAGTTCAAACATAATCATCCCATAAAACCATAGAAAAATAATATTCTTAGTAAATGGAAATATGAGCTGTTGGTATTTTTATTTTTGTCCTTTTTATGTAAATAAATGATATCTTGTACATATGTTATATATGGTTGATCATAAAGAATTTTTAATTATTTTCTTATATATTTAAATTTAGACATATGTATTAAAAAAATTGAGATAGAAAATTGATCATCAAGAATGCTGTAATTATTTTATATTTAAATTTAGATATATATTCAAAAAAATTGAGATAGAAAATTGATAATCAAGAATATTGTAATTATTTTATATTTAAATTTAGATATATATTAAAAAAATGAGATAGAAAATTGATAATCAAGAATATTGTAATTATTTTATATTTAAATTTAGATATATATTCAAAAAGAAATTGAGATAGAAAATTGCTTGAATATTAGTGATAATCAATAATATTGTAATTATTTTCTTATATATTTAAACAAATATTGAGATAAGTACTTGAATATTAGTGTTCATAAAGAATATTGTAATTATTTTTTATATATTGGAAAAAATATTGAGATAGAAAATTTCTTGAATATTAGTGATAATCAAGAATATTGTAATGATTTTCTTATATATTTAGATTTAGATATATTGAAAAATAAATTGGGATAGAAAATTACTTGAATATTAGTGATTATCAAGAATATTGTAATTATGTTCTTATTTATTGAAATTTAGACATACAACAATAAAGCCTTAGTCCCGAAATGATTCAGGATCGGTTAACATGAACCATTATACGAAATTGTAAAATTAATACATATATTGAAAAAAAAAATTGAGATAGAAAATTACTTGAATATTGGTGTTCATGCAGGCATTGAGAGCTTCTAAATGGTAAGCACATTGTCTTGAAAGAGTTCCTATTTTCAAGTATTGGTTCCATGGATGTCTGAACCCAAATTTTCCATGTCTAGGCTCCCATCTTGCAAGATTTGCCTGAAAAATTCATGCAAATATTAGTTAAGTTCGCTTATACGATAATACGAAAATATAAGATAACACAGTTTGATTGACACGGTTATCATTTTTTGATATTTATATCGTGTGCAACCATATGGAACGTAAATATAAGATAACACAGTTTTGATATGTAATACGAAAATTGCCACCCCTAACATGAATATTCTTTGAGTTTGAAGTGTGTACAACGCAAACTTATATATTTTATGTGCATTATTCAAGAAAAATTGAGAATTCGCTCTGATTTTTCTCGTCTAGGCCGCCTAGAAACCGCATAGGGTCCTATTGGAAGCCACCTATGGGAGGGATTAGAGCAAAAAACGTTTTTTCATTTTTATTTTATGTTTTATTATAATTTACTTTTGAACATTGTCGCATGATTGTTGGTGAATTTTATTCATTATTTTCGGGTATTTTTGTTTAATTGCGAACTTTTTTTCATAATATAGTTTAAAATTTTAAGAAAATCATTTCATAGTTTTTGGTGAATTATATAAGCTTAAAGCATTATTTGGCCCCTGACCTATTTAAAATTATGTTATTTGACCTATTATTTAATGCATTTTTAAAGATATATCCTACAAATATACATATTTTACTATATCAAATCATTTTATACTATTATTATATTTTGCTATATCAAATCGTTTTATACTATTATTTTTAGGTAGTATAATACATATATTTTAATTGTATTTATATATAAAAAAATTTATTCACAAATAAGAAACTTCAAAAATATATAAAAAAAAAATTAGATCCGATTAATTTTCAATTAATTTCCATATTCCCCGACTAACCCCTAGCGTTTTTTATATAAAAATTTGTTTCCTCACAAATAATAAACTTAAAAAATACAAATCCAATTAATTTTCGGTCAGTCTCCATATTCCCCCGATTATTACCTAGCGTTTTCTACTAATAAATGAAGTTATCGGGATTTAAACCATCGAAAACATAATTTAAAAAAACCTACTGATATCAATTGACCTAAAAATTTAAATTTATTATTATTATTATTATTATTATTATGTTTGACAGTGAAATATGAACAAAAGTGCACAAGTTAGTGGTGAAAACACAGTAAGAAAATAATAAATATAGTAGTGGAGAAAGTGTCTTTAATTACCATGGAATCTTCAGTGGATTTTGAATTTAGTACACTTTTATATCCTTGTAGAAACAATTTGTCATTATTATTATTTGAGACATCTTCTCTACTTTGAAAATATTCCCCTCCAAAACCTGTAAATAATAATCAAATTAATTAGCCCAATAATCAACAATTAATTAATTAAATAAATCACTAAATCAATCGATTAATCAATTAATTAATTACCTTCAAGGTAATTTCCAATTTTTTCAATATTATTGGAAATTAAATTATGAAGATCTTCACCAGCCCAGACTGGAAAAATACAGAGAGAAATAACAATGCAAATGGATCCTCCAACAATAATTGTGGATAATCTTTGATGAGCTAATGGAATAATTTCTTCAACTCTAACTCCAGAAACAGCTACTAAACTGAATGTTAATATAAATATTAACACTCCATAATCATATCTTGCTTTTATTTTTGGAAAAAATCTACTGAATGTTGATGCTGTTGCTGCAAAAATAGACGTAAACCCGTTAGTTATGTTGCACGGATACAGAAACAAGCACATAAAATAACAGAAATAGACACGAAACGCTACTAAAGAGAGTGTCCGTGCAAAATAGGTTAATTATGATGTTATGGTGATTTATTTGATATGGTATCTGAATTAGGAAATCCATAATTTGAGTCGTCTTAACTGCTCAATTTACAGTAAAACCTTTGTATAGGAATACACTTGGGATCGAACTATTTATATAACAATTGAAATGTGTTGGTAAAAAAAAAATTCTCAACACCTAAAAGTTAAATTTTAACAATAATAAGAACTCTTTAATTATTATTATTATTAAAAAATAATAATAATAAATATTAATGAAGCAATTTGACAATAATAAATATTAATGAAGCAAATTAATATTTAAATTTTTAAGTTAGAGTTTGTGTTTCCAATATATAGATAATTGCAAGAGTTTTACGGATAAATATAAATATTAATAAAAATATTAAATATTTAGACTTCGACATAATTGCAATAGTTTTTATGATTAAATGTAATATTATAAATTTAGTTTGAATCCTTATAAAAAATATAAATATAAATATAATTATATATATATATATATATATATATATATATATATATAATTATTACTATATAAAAGCATATTTTCTTAACGTGAGACTTTAAAAATGTATAATAAAAAACATGTTGGAGGTTATTCCGGTCCTAAGTTGGAACCAAATTCTTTTATAATAAATTAGAGACTATTCCTATATGGAATTGAGTATTATTACATATAGATTTTACCATATTATGCATTAGAGAAAAAAAAAATATTTTTGAAAAGTTGCATATAAGTGCACTATTCCAACGGTCATTTTCCCATCGGTAATGACAGACGGATCACATGTAGTTATCTTTCCGTAGTATAGTTTGTGGAATACACAGCCACACATTAAGTACCGAATTGGTCGATAATAGCGAATTTTCTTGTAGTGACAATAATAACGAATTTTCCGATCGGTTTAATATAAAAAAAAATCAAAACGGATCGGATTATTTTCTTCCTAATTTATATGTTTATTACATAAAATTTTATGGAAAAAATAATTTGAAATAAATAAAAATTACCTAGAAGAAACACAAATAATCCAATAACAATTGGCTCTCCTTTGGGTCCAAAAAGACTTGCTAAACGTTCAGCTCCAAGTCCTAAAGCACCAGCCAAAAATGTTGCAATTCCTCTATTCAAACTCTTGCACAATGTTCCACCTACACAAGTAAATCAAAACCATAAATTCTACTGTAAACCGAGACCAACAGATACTGAATCACTCAAAAGACGACATGTTAATAGTAATATTAACATGTCACCACCTAAATAATTCAGCACCAGTTTTATCCTGAACCATTCAGAAGATGACACGTTAATATTGATACTGGCATGATGTATGATTACTAATTTAAACGACATGGTAGTAACAATATTAGCGTGTCACCACCTGAATAGTTTAGCACAAGTTTACTTCTAGATCATTCAGGAGATGACACGTCAGTAGTGATGCTGATATGTCAATACCACTTGAAATTGGTCCTACGATTAGTAAACAACATGCTAGTAACAATATTAGCATGTCACCACCTCAATAGTTTAACACCAATTTTATCCTGAACCATTCAGGAGATGACACGTTAATATTGATACCAGCATGATTTACTATTACTAATTTAGCATAAATTCTACTATAACCCGAAATCTAAGAACAATATTAGCATGTCACCACCTGAATAGTTCAACACCAGTTTTATCCTGGATCATTCAGGAGATGACACGTCAATAGTGATGCTGACATGTCAATACCACCTGAAATTGATCTTACGGTTAGTAATTTGACGTACCTACAGTGAACTCGAAGACGACAACCACAGTTAAAACGGCCCACATTCCGGCAACTCCAAAACCATCAAAAAGAGTCCTAGAATAATACAACAAGGACACCAAAGTAAGAGCAAGTCCAACTTTTATGGAGTGAGTGACTCTTCTTGGGTCATCTTTCCCTAGTTTTGTTATGCTCTTTCCAATGTTCATAACCTTATCCATGAACTTAGAAGGCAAAGCCATAGCCAAAGATTGAATTCTTTGCATGAAGAAAAAAAGAGAAAGTGAGTGAAAGTGAGAGAAAATGGAAGAAATCAAAGAAGAAATGAGAGTATATGTCATGCTCTAGTGAATGAGTAGGCTATATTTATAATGGTGGAGATTAACATGGTGTAATCAAGATTGATTAATTTAATTAATTTTTCTAATTGTGTACATGTGTTGATGTCTTTATTTTATTTTATTTTATATAGTGAAAGGACAAATATTTTCTTTGACAAAAGAATATTTTGGTTCAAAAGTGGCTGACTTGGTTCTTTTAGGTAGATCTTAATTTAAAAATATTTTAAACATACTAATTAGTTTTTTAGTTTATATATATATATATATATATATATATATAATTAATTTGTCTGACACGACATGATGTATGTCGCTGACGCGATTTGATTTCACGGTTTCATATGATGGTTCATGTTAGTTGATCTCGATTCATTTCGGGACTAAAGCTTTGTTGTTGTTGTTGAAAGGAAGACGTGAGGTAAATTTAGGGGGAAGCTACTTTCTAGAGTTAGCCTCACTTATAAAAGGAAAACGTGAGATAAATTTAGGGGAGAAAGCAGATGGTCATTTAATATTTTAACGTGTATTTTGTGAGTTATTAAAAAGTAGGAAATGTAGAAAAGTTCAGAGTCACTCCATCGTGGAAGTTATGAAAATCACAAGTGGAGCAGTTATTTAATATGGAAGAGAACGTAGATTACTGGAAGCAAGATGGAAGTTACTTTCAACATCTATAAAAAAAACAGAAATCACGATGAAAGACCTCAATTCAACACACACTCAAACAGAATTCTAGCAAATTTTCTTTAGATTTTTTAGTTATTTCTCTAATTGCAATTTTCATCATTTTAATTCAAGTTGATTTCAAGTTCTTCCTAATACAATTTTATTTTATTTTATTTTTATTATTCAATTATTTCTATAAGATTAGTATCATATTTTGAAATTTTATAGTCTCTTCATTCCAAAGAGTCATTTGAATTCAGAAATCCGTAAATGTAATTTTATTCCACAAGACAAAAATATTATTCCTTCTACTTCACAATAGATGCATTTTAAGATTAAGGTATAAGAATTAAGAAATATAATTAATTTTAGCTAAAGAACTTTGTTATCCTTATATTTATTGTATCCGCTAATTAATTTTTATCTATTCCTAAAATAAAAAATGAATTTAAATATAATATATTTGGTAAAAATCAATTAATATTTATGAATTAAATCAAAACATCATGTATGTATTATAAAACAAAAAAAAATCTCTAAAAATATATCTATTATGGAATGGATGGAGTATAATTTTCTAGCACGTCCGCATTTCACGAAAAGAGCAAAACACATTAAAATGGTTTAAAAGATTTAATTATAAGAGTGTTTTGGGCCAGTACTTTAAGATTTAACAGAATTAATTAGCCATAATTAGAAATTAAAGTGCTTGATAAATAAATGAAGAGTTTGGGGTAGATAGAAATAGGCTATGTACAATGGATCCACTTGCAAAAATATGATCGACATAGCTAGTTATAGCTAGCCATCATCAAGAAGCCAGATATATAGCTGGCCATTACCAAGAAATTATTCCCAAAAGTTTAGGATAAATTGCATTTTAACCTAATTGGATTATATACATATATATAAAAGTTAGGATAAACCTTATTTATTAATTTAAACTGTTGTGCGGAATTAACGAAAAATAAATTAACAAGTAATCGAAAAACACAGATTTACGTGGTTCACCAACGTTGTGTTGGCTAGTCCACGGGCAGAAGGAGAATAGTATTATTAGGGGGCGAAAAACAGATTACAAATTAGATTTACATAATGGAGTATTTATAATACCCAATCTAATCTAATCCGACTTGGAACCCACGACCTAATCCGATTAGGAAACCCACGATGTCTCCACGATTCCGAATCTAAGTAGAAACCGAAACACAATACTACTCCGAATAGGAAACAAAATATACCGTCAGGTGTGTTATACTGATGCAAGGCATTATAGCATAAACTTTTAATTCAATTGATTTATTGAATATTCAAATTTTGACACTTTCGTTATGATTAATGAAATTTCAATATATGGTAGAATAAGTGCGAAGATCGAAAGAATTAGAAGAATGGATGATTATTATTGATGCGGACATCTCCAACACGAACCCGACGAGAGAAGCTGAAACAATAAAAATGGCAGAACTGAAGTGATAGGCCGTGTCACTTTCCACTCGACGTGCGGAATCGTGCGAGGGGAGACGAAAAGGCCACGGAGAATCACACCCACTGGCCGTGTGGGATAGGTGACTCTGCGTGCAGATCATTTGTGTTGCCTTCTTTACCACGCTGGAATTAGAGGAGATAATGGCTGACATCTCTTTATTTACTGTTTTGCCACTACACTATTTACTGTTTTGCTATTAAGCTTATTTCCCTTATCGCTACTTACCCCATTATATCCCTATTCTCTTATACTTAATTTGTAATCCTAGTGGGGGCATTTTTAATATTTTTACTTAACCTAAAGGGAGGTATATATACCTCTTTGTTTGTAACGAATGTTAACTTTTACGAAATTAAAATCTTTAGCCTCCATTGAGAGCTTTATTCATTTTATTTGT
Organism: Euphorbia lathyris; assembly: GCF_963576675.1. NCBI lineage: Eukaryota > Viridiplantae > Streptophyta > Magnoliopsida > Malpighiales > Euphorbiaceae > Euphorbia > Euphorbia lathyris. The sequence goes on from NC_088919.1 coordinate 67,540,796, forward strand.
GATTAACTTCTTCAAGCATAGGTTTGAGAAGAAACGTCTTTGTGGATTTAAGATTAAAATCCTCATCTCGATTTCAATCTGTATCAGTTGGTATCAGAGACGATTCGTTTTCCTTCCTAAAGACTTCTTCTTGGTAATGGTTCAACAACCTTCCCAACAAGAAACTATAGAGTCCAATGGTAAGAGGTTTGAAAAGATAGTATATTAGATATATATACACCACTTAAGGAGTTCTTATATTAAGCACCCGGTCTTCCATGTCATTCGGAGGACCCCCGATTCACATTTGGACACCTGTAGTGTGTCCCCACGTAATAATTAAAATAGTGGAGTCTCTTATAATATATATGGGTCCGTGTTACACGTGTTAAAATATATATAGAGGTCCTCTATTTGATATGGAGAACCAGATGCTTCTAATAATTTGTCCCACTTAAAGCCCTCAAAATGCTGAGGTGACCTTGTGTATCATGCACAAAGTATATGAGATATATATACATCGAAATATTAGATTTATGTGAAAATCCTAATTACATATTCCAATACAAGACTAATTACATAAATCAATAGTAATGAGAATTATTCGGGTATTAGCTATATAAAGATAAGTATCTAACCCTAATTAGTAGATACAATATTCTCTTATGTGCTTTCCACACTCTCTGTGCCTCCTTCCTCTGTCTCTAACATCTGCTTTAGTTTGTGGATGTCTTCGTTTTCATCTCTTCATTAATATCTATGTGGATGATTTACGACCAGTGATACTGTTATAGAACCAATTAAACTAAAAGCTCAAGCTTATAGTTAAAGCTCAGTCATAAATCTTATATTAATCTCTAATACACTCACACGTAAATTCCCCCTAGGCTTGGGGCATGTACAACACAAACTCACCCCACCATCTGTTTTTAATTCCACAAATTAATGAAGTTGTCAGGACTCAAACCCTCTACCTTTTGGTGCAAGAGGCTCCGATACTATATCATGAAACTGATTGAAGTAAAAGGTTCAGCTGGTAGTTAAGGCTCAAGAATAGCTTTTATTATCATCTCTGACACATGGTATCAGAGTTTCTTGGACCAAACAGTCGAGGGTTCAAATCCTGAAAACCTCATTTATTTATGAATTTAAACACATGGTGTGATGGACTTGTGTTGTATACGCTTCAAATTGACAATTAAAGGTTCACATCATATTAATGTCTTACAAATACGAGATTGTATTGATCTGAATCTTCTGTTGATTCTTCTCAACTGGTTTTTCTCTTTACCATCTATTTATATTATAATCTCATCACTACCGGGTAAATTACATACGTAGTGTACAATATTTGTCTATTTCACACTTTGTATACAACTTTCAATTTTGCACATAAAAGTGTACAACCTTTTGGTGACCTCCTACTAAAGTGTACAGCGGGTAATTGTGACCAGTCAATGGGAAGTCAACGCACTATGTCATCAATTTGACCTTTATAAAAGTTAAAATTGCTGACACGGTGTGTTGACCGGTCAACTTTTGACTTTTATGGAGGTCAAATTGCTGATGTGGTGCATTGACTTTGCATTGACATGTCACAATTATCGTTTATTAGAAGGTCACCAAAAGATTATACACTTTTGTGTGCAAAATTAAAGATTGTACACCAAAATCAGCATGTAATTTACTCCATCATTACCATATATCAACCTTCCCTATATACATCTCCATCAAATACTAATAGGCCACAAAGTGAAATTTTATTGGAAACTTCTAAAGTGAAATACATTATTTTGTTTAGACACATAGTTATAAGGGGGATTAATATTATTGACTTCTTAAATAATTTAAGTCCACTAATTAGATTATATTGACTTCAATACTACCTTGAAATAAAACATTAATTAATTAAAATTTTCTATACAAATTTAAGCCTTGTTGATTTATTTTATTTATCTATTAAAATACTTTATTTTTTTGAAGAATCTATTAAAATACTTAAAACTATGTTAATTCCTATAATCAATCTAAATTAATTAGTTAAGGTTGACTAATAACTATAGTTAGCAAATAGAACCCAACAAATTCCATCATAAAAAACATGCATACATTAATTAAATTTTAATTAGGATTTTCAATTAGTGGAAGCCATGTTTAAAAAGATTAATTATGTATAAATCAATATAGAAAACTGTATTAATTCTTTTTACTGACTATATGATTATTTAATCCCTCAACTTGGTAATAAAAATTTAATTCTAATTCATGTTTTTTATTTTAATTTTTACTCTGAATTGCTGACGAAGGATATTAATAAAAAGTGATTAATATAATTGACTAAGTATAATTAATTAATTAATTAGGAAAGAGGTGACCACTATATAATGTTTTAGGAGTTTCAGATTGAACATTGCATCACATAAAATTGTAATGACAGAATGATGACAATGAAGTAAGGGGAAAAGTATAAAGAAATCACTAAAAAAATTAACAGCAATTAAAGAAATATTAACCTAATTTAATTTAATTCATGTTTTCTTTTTATCCATTTACTAGATATATATATAGGTATATAAATTTTGAAAAATCCTAATGTCTCTCATCTTTTCATTTTTTTTATATAAATGGACCTTCATTCAATTCACCAAAATTACCCTCTACTCTATGTTATAGAAAATTATGAAAGTGTTCTTTTTATCTATAATAAACTGTATGAATCAAATGATTGAGACAGTTTTGAATTATTCTGGTCGTTTCTTTCCTTGTCTTTAATTTTGTCGGTTAAGTATTAAAATGTGTTTTGTCTCTCTAACAAGTTGAGTTTTGTCTCATCTCTTTGATAAGTTTTACGTTTTGTCTTGTTTCTTCGTTTTTGTCTTACATCCCATCATCATGAGTATCATGGCTCAGTTCGGGTTCTCTTGGATCTTGTCCAGATCAACAAACCAAGTATCATTTTTCTCTCAGAGACTCTTTTAACTTCTTGTCGTTTAATACAATTAAAAGGAAGTTGGGCTATGTTGGCAGCTTGTGTGTGGGCTATACTGGTAGCTTGTGTATGAGCTGTGTTGGTAGAAGTGGGGGCCTGACCCTTATTTGGCAGGGGATGGTGGATATTAGGGATTCCGGCCACAATTTTATTGATGCAGAGATACACCTTTATGTAAATCAAACATGGAGATTTACAGGCTATTACGGTTTCCTTGAAAGATCAAAGCGGATTGATTCTTGGAATCTTCTAAGGATGTCTTCGTCTTCTAACCTCCCTTGGTGTTGTATGGGAGACTAAAGATATCATTTCGAACGATGAAAAGAAGGAAAATGTTCCTCAACCGCAATGGCTTCTCAGAAGGTCCAACAAGCAATTTCTGACTGTCAGCTTACGGATTTGGATTTTTTAGGGCACCCTTTCACCTGGGAAAGGGGGCGTGGTAGCGATCGGTGGGGGGAGGAAATGTTGGATAGAGCTATAACGAATACTGATTGGCTGAGTTTCTTTTCTCAAGTTCAGATTCGTGTTCTTAATCTTCCTCTCTTTTTTTATCCTATTGAATCCTATTTTTTATGAGTGTTCTGAAAATTTAGAACTTACTTTCATTTTGTCGGAGATAGAGTTGTCAAGAAGAAATTTCGCGTTTCCTACCTTTCTACCTTGGATCAGATCGCCAATGTCTTCACGAAGCATATATCCAAAGCAAAGTTTCAACTTCTTTGCGACAAGTTAAGGGTTCATCCACCATTAACTTGAGGGAGATTGATAAACATTATTGTTAAACCATTTTTTACTTAGTCTTACTAAGTATATTTCTTAGATTTAATGTTTGACTTATTCTTGGTATCCTATTGTATTTTTTAAGATTAATTTTAAGCTCTCAATTTTTTGATTTTGTTCAAATTTAAAACTCATTTTGTCACCTATATAAGGATGTCTATCCATTAAATACATGTCACATTCTAATATTCTATACTCTTACTAATTACTTTAAACTAGTCGAAAACCCGTGCGATGCACGGGGTATGAAACTTTTATATAATTTAGATAAATAAATAAATTGACATATTTACTTTTAAATAATTTTATATCATGCTATGAAAAAAATTTATATTATATATATTTAAAATTAATATATATTTTTTAATGATAATTCAAATTAAATTAATTTTAAAAATAATTGACTACTTTTTTATAGAATTTTAACTAAAGATGAATGATTTATTTATTTTTACAAAATTCAATGATTTGTACTTTTTAGGAATTTTAATACATTTTCATATTCCAAATATTCCGTGAAACAATAATAATAAAATAGTAGATTAATTAAGAAATATATTAGAATATAATAAAAAAATTAAAAATTGAATTAAACTATAATTAAAATTAAATATTATATTTACGATACAAAAGAATTACAATATAGGTTAAACAAAAATTGAATTAAACTACAATTAAAATTAAATATTATATCTACGATACAAAAGAATTACAATCTATGTTAAAATGGAAGCAACATCAATATATTATTCTATAAACTATTACAATCAATATTTTTCTAATGTTGCATATGAAGAAACTTTATCAATTCAATATGTTACATATAAAAAAAATAAAATTCGTAAGAATTAGTCATAAATTCATCTTGATGATAATTATTTTGGTTGATGGAATTTCATGATCACAAAGTATTGGAATTCAATTATTCATTATGCTATAATAACCCAATATATCTAATTGAATCAGTTTAAGATGATGATTTCTCCTATTTTCATCTCGTAATATCTCATCAAGGCATTCGATCAATTTGTTCTTCATTCTTTCACTATATAGAATATCAGCCATACTCGCAGATATCACTTATTTGACTTCATTAATATTTTCTAATAATTATATATTCTTAAATTTTGTAAGTAAGAAAAACAAACAAAAGAATTGAAAAAAAAAGAAGGGACGAAAAAGATAATTAGGAGAGAACCATCTTCCTCTCGTGTTTTTTTTTTTTTTTGAAAATAAAAGAGAATGTCGAGACATAAGCGTATAAAGAAGGCGTCAAGATGATCCAAAAGATTTGGATAGTGATATGCAAGAAGACTCCTATGTACAGTTGAGGCCAGCAGGCGGTAATAGAGTGTTTATACAGGTTAATAGTAATCAAGAGGCGGGTCCTGGTGTCCAGGCCCGCCCGGGGCTATGAGTACTTTAAGTTAGAACTGTCGAGGGGCGGGCAATCCTCGAACAGTTCGAATGTTGAAGGACCTAGTGTCCAAAACAAAGCCCGAGATTGTGTTTCTCAGTGAAGTTAAATATAGTCGTGCGAAAGTGGAGGATATAAAAAAGAAGTTAGGTTTTGATGGTGTCTTTTTTGTGGATCCTGTTAATTATGGTGGGGGTCTTGCTCTCCTCTGGAATCAAAAAAATTTGATTCAATTGCTCCGTTTCTCAAAGAATTTTATTGATGTTGTCATTGCTCTACATGGTCAGGCACCGTGGCGTCTTACTGGATACTATGGTTACCCGGAACGGTCTCGTAGAAAAGATTTTTGGGAGTTATTGCAACATTTATCAACTCTCTCCAATCTGCCGTGGGTTGTTATTGGAGACTTTAATGACATTAGGTCACAAGATGAGAAATCAGGAGGAGTTAGACAAAATCCTGCCCTAATGCGAGGTTTCAACGCAGCTATTGAGGTATGTGGTCTTTCTGACATTAAATTGTTGGGTTATCCATTTACATGGGAAAGAGGCAGGGAGTCTGGTAATTTGATTGAAGAGAGAATTGATAGAGCCATGGCTAATTCAGCATGGCATAATCGCTTCCATGAGGCTAAGTTATTTAATGAAGAAGTCATATGCTCTGATCACTCTGCTCTTTTTCTTTCTCTTAAGCAGAATAGTAGGTACAAAAGACAGTGTTTTAGGTTTGAAAACGCCTGGTTGTATGAGGTTGATTGTAAGGATAGGGTCACTGGTGGTTGGCAGGGAGATAGAGACTTTCCTCTCCCGGAACGATTAAGGCTGTGCGGCTCCTCCCTGTTACGGTGGGGCGATGAACTTAGGAACCAGTTCAAACAGAAAATTGAAGAGTGTAAAGTGCAGATCCGTAGAACTAAGAGAAGAAATGATATCGATTCAGTTCAGGCTTACAGAGCAGCAAAGAATGAATTAGAAACGTTGTTGATTCAAAAGGACAGTTACTGGGGTCAGCGAGCAAAACAACTGTGGCTCAAGGGTGGTGACCAAAATTCGAAATTCTTTCATAAAGCTGCAACTGCGCGTAGAAAGAAGAATGTTCTTACTAGATTAAAGGGGTCAGATGGGGATTGGCGGGACTGGGAGGGAGGTTTGGATCAGAATTTACTAAACTATTTTAATGATATCTTTACAGCCAGCCCATGTTTGACTGATCCTATCTTAGCTAATATCTCCTGTAAGTTAACTGTCGCGGATAATGACGAGTTATTAAGGCCGTTTGTCCCGGAGGAGGTAAAAGCTGCGATTTTTTCTATGCACCCGGACAAGAGTCCTGGACCGGATGGTTTTAATCCTGGCTTCTACCAAAAATTCTGGGGTGTTGTTGGTCCAAAAGTAACTGATTCGTGTCTTCATTGGCTTAATACTGGTATATTCCCTGTTGAAATTAATGAAACAACGATGGTATTAATTCCAAAAAAATCAAGCCCTGAATATGCATCTGATCTGCGTCCCATTGCTTTATGCAATATGATTTACAAAATTCTTTCGAAAGTTTTGGCAAATAGACTTAAAATGGTACTTCCTAGAATCATCTCAGAACAGCAAAGTGCCTTTATCCCAGAAAGGATGATATCTGACAATGTGATGCTTGCTTTTGAGGTAAATCATTACCTTAATAAAAAAACACAAGGAAAAACAGGTTATGCTTCGTTAAAATTAGATATGGCTAAGGCTTATGATAGAGTGGAATGGAAGTTTCTTGAGGAAATTATGTTAAAATTGGGTTTCGCCCCACAATGGGTCCAGTTGTTGATGCAGTGTGTCTCTAAAGCAAAGTACAATATCATCAATGGATCTCATGAAGTTGGTCCTATTATCCCACAGAGGGGCCTAAGACAAGGAGATCCAATTTCACCTTATCTGTTCTTAATCTGTGCTGAAGGGCTGTCTGCTTCATTATCTGCTCTGGAAGCAAGGGGTAGCATTCATGGATGTGCGGTTGCAGCACAGGCTCCGGCAATTACTCACTTATTTTTTGCTGATGATAGTTACTTATTTTTCAGGGCAAATATGGAGGAATGTAATGCAATCAAACAGTGTCTTCAACATTATGAGCAAGCTTCAGGGCAGAAAATAAATTTCTCTAAATCTTCCCTCCATTTCAGTAGAAATGTATTAACAGAGACTGGCTCTCTCATTGGTGCATGCCTAGGTGTGGGTGTTGTTTCTAATCCGGGCAAATACCTTGGTCTGCCGTCGTTAATTGGACGAAACAAAAGGGAAGTGTTCGAATATCTAGAGCTAATGATCAGAAAACGTATCAACAGCTGGAAAGTTAGGTTTTTATCAAAAGCTGGGAAGGAAGTTCTTATCAAGTCAGTGTTACAATCTCTTCCTTCCTATGTTATGAGTATGTTTCTTGTTCCAAGCACACTATGTGTAGATCTGGAAAAATTGCTTAATTCATTCTGGTGGGGGTCAGAAGAAGGTAATGGGAAAAAGATTCATTGGAAGTCTTGGGAGAAGCTATGTGAACCTAAAAATCAAGGTGGCTTGGGATTTAAAAATTTCCACAGATTCAACATTGCACTCTTAGCCAAGCAGGCCTGGCGTTTGTTGGTAAGACCTTCCTCCCTAGTAGCTAAAATTTTTAAGGCTCGCTATTTCCCACATTCTTCAATTCTTGAAGCTGAAGTAAGAGCTAATCCAAGTTATATTTGGCGTAGTATCCTTGCTGGTCTTCCATTGTTAAAATCACAAATTCGTATTCTTATCGGTTCAGGGGAGGAGGTGAATGTATGGACTGATCCTTGGCTACCTGATGAAATTAATCCATATGTTGATAGTATTGCACCACCTGGGGATGAATCGATTACAGTGGCTATGTTGCGATCTGATAGGAATGGCGAGTGGGATCATTCAATCTTACAGAGTCTATTCTCGGTAAGGGATAGGATACTTATTTCTAAGATCACCCTGAGTCAGAGAGAGAGAGAGACGTGATCGTTGGTGGTGGAGGTTAGAACGAAATGGGGCCTATTCGGTTAAAAGTGGCTATAACTTCCTACAAAATAATAATGGTGATGGGCATGAGGTCGAGATGGGTAGAGTTCTGAGCAGCATTTGGAGGATTAAAGTCCCTCCTAAAGTTCGACATCTGATGTGGAGAGCAAGCACTTTGTGTTTGCCTACAAGATCCGAGCTAGTAAAGAAAAGAATCAATATCCCAACACTTTGTCCTCGATGCAATAGTCATGATGAAACTATCCTACATGCGTTAGTCACCTGTCCGGAAGCAAGGCAGGTTTGGATGTTATCTAAGGTTGGAGATCTGAGCTATCGGGTTAGTAGCTTCTGTGATTTCTGGGCTTTCATTATAAATCACCATGATAATATATCTGTTGAGATTGCTGCTACGTTATGCTGGGCAATTTGGAATGATAGAAATAGGCTGGTGTGGGAAGAGAATCGACAGCCTCCTGCTGTTTCTTACAACAATGCAACAGTGTTTCTGAATAGTTGGCAACAGGCCCAGATAGTGAGTGCAGTGGCTGATGGAGAAACAGTTAGGTTGAAGTGGTTGTGCCCGGCACAAGATAGTTTGAAGCTCAATGTTGACGCTGCTCTATTCCAGGATACAGGTCATGCTGGTTTTGGCTTTGTGTTAAGGAATCATGAGGGGTGTTTCATTGCTGCTGGTAATGGTGTGATTAATAACTGTCAGGACCCACTATTGGCTGAAGGAATGAGTTGTCGTGAAGCTCTTAGTTGGTTGAAGAAGGAAGGGTTTCCGAATGTTCATCTAGAAATGGATTCTCAGCTCTTGGTTCTTACAATTTCTGGAACTACAGAACTAGTTTTCCCTTTTGGCATTATTGTTGATGATTGTAAAGCTCTGATTAACGAGCTAAATATTTTATCTGTTTCTTTCATTAGGAGGTCAGCGAATAAGATTGCTCATATACTTGCAAGAGCGTCTAGTTCTGTGTCTGATCATGGGATATGGAAACATAATCCCCCTCAGTTCATTTGTAATGACTTAAATGCTGATATTGAATAAGTAAGATTCATTTGATTTAAAAAAAAAGTCCATAAATTAATTTTAGTTAAATAGAATTAAATCGCAATTGTAACCACTCAGTACAAAAAAAAACGTTTTATAATTAATATATTAGAATCATTATGCTCAACATTTGAGAATTTGAAGAGATTCAAATAATAATATTTTCTTAATTAATATTTTTCAATAATTTGTCCTATGATCATATTTCATTTTCATCTGTTAAAAACTCTTGAAATACTAACAATTTTGTACGAACCATAATATAATAGTTAAAAATTATACAAGCCAATGTTGCAAAAGCAATTATCTCAATATCCATAATTAATGTACATTTTTAGGATTTTGAGCATCAAAATTTATTTTTATTTACCTTGATTTTGAATTCGTATCTAGCATAATCCACGTTCTTCAAGAATAAACATCTTATCAAGTGTAGACGCTTACAATCTCCTTGTCTAGAAAATTGGGAAAAATAACTTCTTGATAATAATAATAATAATATAACATAATTTATATTGAAATAAACTTCATTGTAAGTATAATATTCCAATATCTCTTTAATATTTTATTTAATATGTCTCAAACTTCAATGAACAACTATCGTGTGAAACTTTATATCTATTTGTACCAAAATGCATAAAAACAAAAAATACAATCCATATCAATTAACTAAACTCAAACTAAAAAAATAAGTGGATTTCAACATGTTCCGAATTAGAAAAATTAATCTAACTTCAATTAAAACTAAAAATTGAGTTCATAAAAAGCCGAAAATCTAAATTTTAGTTAGAATTAACAATCAAAACGATAACACTTAGGAACATATACTAAAAAAGAATGCAAATATACAAAATCTTTATTTTAGTCATTTTGAAAAATAAATAAAGAAAAAAGAAAACATGGATAAGGTAGCGAGAGGTATGAAATCTGGATAACGACAGAAATGGAATTTCATCTCTGAAAGATGAAACTATAACAACAATTGTTTAATAAAAATAAAACAACAACACAATTGAGAAAGCCAAAAATTGAGTTCATATAAAGCCGAAAATCTAAATTTTAGTTAAGAGCTAGCAATCGAAACGATAACACCTAGCAACATATACTAAAAAAGAATACAAATTTACAAAATCTTTATTTTAGTTATTTTGAAAAAAAAAGACAAATAAAAAAGAAAACATGGATAAGGTAGCGAAAGGTATGGAACATGGGTAACGACAGAAATGGAATTTCATCTCTGAAAAATGAAACTATAACAACTATTGTTTAATAAAAAGAAAACAACAACACAATTGAGAACAAAAATAAGTACAACATATGAAAAAAAATCGAATAATTACCTTAAGAAATATAAGAATTTCTTGTAATTTTTGACACTTTTGTGTTTTCCGGTTTTAGTTGTTCATGCATCTTCTATTTATGTCGGATTTCTTCAATTGAAGCTATCAATTTGGAAAAAAAAGACAAATAAAAAAGGAAACGTGGATAAGATAGCGAGAGGTATAGAACCTGGGTAACAACAGAAATGAATCTGAAAGATGAAACTATAACAACTATTGTTTAATAAAAATAAAACAACAACATAATTGAGAACAAAATAACTACAACATATGAAAAAAATCGAATATTTACCTTCAGAAATATAATACTATCTATCGTGACCAATGAATATAATGGTGGAATACTATCTACCATGCTTTATATAGAAATTTATTTGTGACTTTTAGATTTCCTTTGCTTTGTGTTTTTTCATCTTCCCGTAACTCTTGCTTTCTTTTATTATTTTAATTAATAGGCTAGTAATTATTTAATATATTATAAATATAAATTTGTTATTTTTAATTAATTAAATATTTATTTTTAATTAATTAAATATTTTTAATCTGGTTTTTTACTACGTTGACAACTCATCAAAAAGACCTCTAAAATACTTCTTCTTATTTCTCTCTACTTCCGTAACTATATATATATATATAGTATAGATGAGCATCTTTTTCTTTCCAATCCTTCCTAAGTCAAAAAAAAATCTTCAAAATTATTACTTCTACTCATGAACATTCTAGATTTTTAACTTTATTATTTCTAGTTATCAAGATTCTAATAATATTTATTAAAAATTTAACTTTACAACTAAGAAAAAGAACCTTTATATATATATATATATTTTTTGAATCTATATATATATATATATATATATATATATATATATATAAAAGCAAAAAAACTCTTTTATATATACATTTAAGCAAAAAAAAAACTTTGAGTTTGGAATGGTATATTGATATTATTTACCATTTTTTATACGTCTAATGTAATTATAAAAAAATGTTATTTTTTATCAAATGAAATATATCGTGCATTTTTTAACCGATTTTGATACTCACCATTATTTAATGTTTTTAGGGATAAGGTGAAAAAATATCCTTAACATTGACATCGCTAGGAGCAATTTTATCCTTAACGTTTAAAATAGTGCAATTTTATCCTTAACATTGGTAGCCAAGGAGAGTTTTTAACCTTAACGTTAACAAATTGGATTGATTTGAGAAATAATTCATCAAATATCTTCTCAGTCACAAATTTTATCATTTACACTTTACATGCGTGTCATTTTATTGTTTAGTAGTAATAGATCACAAACACATGAATAGAAGTGAACAAATAAAAAAAATTATATTTATATATTTTGTACGAGTTGGACAGAAAAATCTAAATATTTCGTCGAATTTAAAAACATTAATCTCCAATACTATCACTAAATCACACACACACACAAAATGTGAAAACTTTTTTTTAGAACTAACTGATATGTAACTAGTGCAGAATAAGTAGCAAATATTTGTATTTTATAATGATATCTGAAGTTGGAACTTACCAACGTTATGGACAAAATTGCTCTTGACTGCTAACGTTAGAGGTAAAATTGCACCATTTTAAATATTAGGGATAAAATTATTCCTGACTCTCAATGTTATGGGTATTTTTGCACGTATGATTGTAATTGATTTATAGCTCAATGTGATAAATTAAAGGGATAAGATATCAAAATACGCTTATGATTTTTGGGGAAGTATCAATTTAGGTTCTACGTACAAAATAACACCAATATAGGTTTAACGTTTAAGAAATGGTATCAATTTAGACATCAAGAACGGATTGGGCACGTCATTCCTATTACTCCGGTAGGTTTTGATTTCTCCATCCATGTACAGTTGACAGAACTTAATGGAGTAATATCAATGACGTGTCTCGTTCCGTTATCAAGACCTAAATTGATACCTTTTTTAAACGTTAAGCCTATATTGGTGCTATTTTATACGTGACACCTAAATTAATACATCCCAAAAATCATAGGCTTATTTTATTACCTTATCCCTCCATTAAAAGATTGGAACTCAATACATACTTAAAGATAAAAAAAAAATAAAAAAAAACAAAAAAAAACTAAGGCCCTAAGAATATTTTCCCCCTATATATATATACACATATAATTTTATATATTGTATATTAAATCTCATCTATATATATATATATATATATATATATATATATATATAAATATAATTCATTTAGATGCATGTTTTATTATATGAAAGTTATGATGATATATAAGATTAGCAAAGTCAGCAAATCACTAGTGAGTATAGTAGGATCTGACACGACCATACCATGCTTTTCTTTCACTTTCTTCATACCCTAAATTAAAACATTCCTATCCAAATTCATGTTTCTTAATTCAAATACCTACCAAAATTAATTTGTCAACATTGTTTTCCTCTTCTTAAATACTTCCAAAAGATACAAGTATATAGTGGATAAAAAAATTAGAGTCATTCTATATAGGGATGAAAATGAGCCGAACGGTTCGGTGTTCGGTTTGATAAAATTTTGATTATGTTTGGGGCGATTCGGATCAAAAAATCGTGACCAGACTCGATTATAGATTCATGAACAAGCTCGGTAATAATGTATATATGAACATGCTCGTGAGCAAGTTTGGTTTGATTATTTTTCTAATAATAATATTTAGGGTAAATTCAGGAGAAAAAAACACCATTGTGGTTACACGAATTGTCAAACGCATGCATGTGGTTTTTTTTTTTTTTGCGGCCAAGAAATGACTGGGGTTCATCGCTCTACTAAAAACGATGATCTTTTAGTTTGACACTCTAAAAATGATAGTTAACGACCTCAAAATGAAAATTTTTAAGAATTAAAATTGTTTAGTATCACATTTACTATAGAACCACGTCTTTTATTTTCAAAATCATCATTTTTTGCAACTTTCTCTCTCTAAACTTTCATTTTGTCTCTCATCACCAAACAACACCTAAATGACCTCAAAATGAAAATTTCCAAGATTAACGGTCATTTTATAGAGTGTCAAACTAAAAGCTCATCATTTTTAGCAAAACGAGGAACCTCACTCTTTGGTTGCAAAAAAAACCACAGGCATATGTTTGGCAATTCGTATAGCCACAGTGTTTTTTTAAAATCTATCCTAAAGGGTGAAATGTAAAATTACGTAGTTTTGTACATTTCAAATTATGTGGTTTTGTGTTAAACAAATTTCAAATAAATATCATTCATGAACATACCTAATGATTGTTTCCGAGCAAAGTATATGAACAAAATCAACGACATGCTTGCACGCAAAACTCGTAAACAAATAAACGTGCAGTTCGATAGCGGCTCAAAAACAAAATACTAGGTTCGAGGTTGAGGTCGTCAATTGTCTAACAACCCGAGTATGAGCAGGCGAAACCCCTGTCTGGCTCGGCTCGGCTCGAATACAACCCTAATTCTATATATGCAATGTACTTGATCCAAAGCCCTGTCCGGCTCGTCTCGAGTACAATCATAATTCTATATATGCAAGGTACTTGATCCAAACCCTGTCCAGCTCAGCTCAGCTCGAGTACAACCCTAATTCTATATATGCAAGCTACATGATCCAAAACCCTGTCCAGCTCGGCTCGGCTCAGTTCGGCTCGACAATTTTTTAACGAGTCGAGTACGGAGCATGAATAGGTCAAAGTTCGACTCGGTTCGACTCTATTACAACCCTAATTCTGTAGATATGCATGGTACATGATGGATAATCAATGGATTAGTAACTAATTATAGAAACTTAAGCAAAACTCATAAACAAATAAACGAGCAGTTCGATAGCGGCTCAAAAACAAAATATTGAGTTCGAGGTCGAGCTCATCAATTGTCTAACAACCCGAGTATGAGCAGATCAAAACCCCATCCGGCTCTACTCGGCTCGAGTATAAACCTAATTCTATATATGCATGGTACATGATCCAAAACCCTGTCCGGCTCAGCTCGGCAATTTTTTAACAAGTCGAGTATGAATAGGTCAAAATTCGACTCGATTACAACCCTAATTCTGTAAATATGCATGGTACATGATGGATAATTAATGGATTAGTAACTAATTATAGAAACTTAATCAACAATCCAAATGGAAAAAGAATTTGGGAAGTTACCAAATAATGATTACGTATCAAGTTGCAAAAGGGCAAAAAGTAGAAGATGCAAGTTGTTATGAGAGGGAAACAGCAAATCAATATAAGTAGAAGTTGAATTTTGCAATTTATAATTTAGGTATTCCCATTCCATATCATCATTACTTCCTTTTGTGGGATAACCGTACAACTAAGTTGTAGAATCCTTGTATGGCCTATCAATCTATGTTGGATATTCTTCTTTTGTCCTTTGATTTTACTTTTGATTTTGATTGATTATAACATTAATGACAACTCTACAATCACACACTAAGAATGTTTTTTTCTTTTTTTGTGAAGGACAAGACAAACTAAGTTCACGATAGAATTTGGAGATTACCTATTGATGTCTTGAGACTCCACTACAAACTTGATAGGTTGTCTTTAGAGTATTTGAGATAAGATCACCAAACTGTTAGTGGAATGACCCGATCCGGAGTGTGTCGTTGGATAGAAAGTTTGAGCAAGGAACGGTTTTAAGGGATGACGATAGAGATAAGAATGAACTGAATCTCACATCAAAAATGGAGAGATAGTGAATGTGACTTATTAGTAAGATAAGAATCCAATATATACAGATGCGTTTTAAAACTATGAGGTCTAAGGTGTTGGATTTGAGATAAAGCGGATAATATCTATATAGTATTAGGGTTGGATGTTACAGTTAGAGGAGGGGTCGAAGTACTTTTGATTTTGATTGATTATAACATTAATGACAACTCTACAATCACACACTAAGAATGTTTTTTTCTTTTTTTGTGAAGGACAAGACAAATTATCATATGATGAATGAAAGTTCATGATAGAATTTGGAGATTACCTATTGATGTCTTCAAGCTCCACTACAAACTTGATAGGTTGTCTTTAGAGTATTTGAGATAAGATCACCAAACTGTTAGTATAACGACCTGGTTCGAAGTGGGTGGCGATGTGATAGAATGTCTGAACAAGGAGTGGCCTTAAGGGATGACGATAGTGATAAAAAAAATAAACTGAATCTCACATGGAAAATTGAGAGCGACTGAAGCTTATTAGTAAGATGAGAATTTAATATATGCAGACGCATTTTGAAACCATGAGGCCCGGTGTGTTGGATTTGGACTAAAGCGGAGAATATCTACATGGTATTATGGCATGATGTCACGGTTACGGCATCCCTGCTGAAAATTATCACACACTAAGCATGTTTCTTTTCTTTTTTTTGTGAAGGACAAGATAAACTATCATATGATGAAAGTTCATAATAGAATTTGGAGATTACTTATTGATGTCTTCAAACTCCACTACAAGCTTGATAGAATGTCTTTAGAGTATCTCAGATGAGATCACCAAACTGTTAGTGTAACGACCCAGTTAGGAGTGGATGGCGGCGGGGTAGAAGGCCTGAGCAAGGAGCGGTTGTAAGGGATGATGATGGGGATAAGAATGAACTGAATCCCACATCGGAAATGGAGAGAGGGTGACTAGGGATTATTAGTAAGATGAGAATCCAATATATGCAGACGCGTTTTAAAGTCATGAGGTCCAAGGGGTTGGATTTGGGTTAAAGCATATAATATCTATATGGTATTGTGGCAGGATGTTACAGTTAAAGGAGGGGTCGAAGTATGACATCTCTACTCTAATACTTAAGTTAGTGAAGATATTGAGATTTAGTATATTGACTAGAAAGTAGAGTGATAAAGAAGTTGTTGTCTACCTTATGATATTTGAGATGACTATTTATAGAGATTGAGAGGGGTACCCTGTATTTGAGTAGGCTTCCACGTGACAATGTTTCATTGGCCCACGTGTTCATGCGCTTTTAGACATGTTTTCTCACTCTATAAGTTCCGACATGTTTTGGAGAACATGAGCGTATATTGCAGATCTTCTTTATAATTAGGACATGTATCCCTGGCGATTATGCCTTTTGAGTAAGAGTTTCCTCATTGGTCTACATGTAATCCCCTTTAGGCTACTCTTTTTATGATATGACATCACCTATTAAAGAGAACTAAATTTTAATAAACTGAGAAATTGAACTTCGAACCTAACAAAAAGAGATGCAAACTTTTTACTAATAGAGTAAACTCTTATCAGCAAGATATATACAATTACGATTTCACTTATACAGTCCGCATACTCTCACCGATATGATGTTTAAGTTATTTCTTTCTTAAGAACATACAAAGATAAGGATGTGTATAACGTATTTGGGGTTCCATACGATCCCTTCATATTTGATGACATCCAGATAGCTTGAAATTATATTGTATGTGTAAACCAAATAAGATCTTGGTCAAGTTCAATTTTGAAATGGATTACATGGGTTAAGAAACATATGTTCTTGGAATTAAGGTTTCAAGAAAATGTTTAAACAGATTATTGGTCTTGTCTTAAAGAGACATACATCAACAACATTCTTGAAATATTCAATTTGCCATATTGCGAACCCATAAATAGCCAAATATGTAAGGGTATGACCTTTAGCATTGAAAAATGTCCCTTAACATAAAAAAAATAGGATTAAAAGTGTGAGAAATGTTTCCTATGCTAACACTGTAGATAGTTATGATGTACACTATGAAGTGTACAAGATTGGATATCTATCACACCATTGTGATAGTGAGTAGATATGAGTCCAAATCAACATATGCACATTGGATTGTTATAAAAGAGTATTGAGATACCTTAAAGCAACTGCAGTTTACTTTCTGTGTTATTTAAAAAGTCTGTGATTAGAAGCAGATTGGATAGACGAATTGGATAATAGAAAATCCATGTCCACTTGAGTTTTCTCATTTTGCTTAAGTGCCATACTGATTGAGTATTGGGAAAATTTGTGAGTCCCTATTTGCCATAGGAGTTGAGTATGTGTGATAGTCGTCTAAAATACAAGAGTTAGTAAGGTCAAATCGGTTTATAAACCATTTAAGTACTAGTACCTCACACACTCCTACAGTGACTAACAATTATAGTCAATCTGCTATGAGCTTTTGCATCAAAGGATCCATAGCGATTCAAAGCACATAGAGATTAACTTTTGTTATAAGTTTAATTGAACGTAAAGAAGTCAATATATGAAATAATTCAGAGAGCCATGAGATAATTCAGACCGTAAAAGAACCCGAGCATTTAAGCAAATTAGGTCATGATGGAAGGAATATAGTAAGATGAAAAGATTTCCATTTGATCACATCTAAGTGTTTCTATATTTTACTGATATGACATTTATGCATGCGTGCATACTTGTGAAACTAGAAAATTGTAATAAGATCAATGAATTACATATGATTGTGAGATGGGATCTGGGATAAAGCATGCAACATGTAATGTACAATCAAAAGTCCGTATTTAGTGAGTGTATAGTTATAGATTTGATACATGTCCATCAAGCAGTTATATATCTCCAACGAGTGTATAATATTAGAGCTCTCGAGTGTATGTCGGTCGCACGAACTATTTGCAAGTATGAATGAGAATGATAATAGATAAGGAATATGTTTCATTATGTGCAAGTGGGAGATGTTGGAAATATTTGATATGGATCAAATATAATACGCTCGCAAAAAAAATAAGTCGGATATATGTTAAATATGTAATTAGCTCTAAGGCTCGGTTGGTGGCTATAAATAGATAGTCACACTATAGCCTCCTGCTTCCCCTTCCCGGCATCTCCTTATCTTCTCTCTCAACCGTGCTCTTAGTTCGTGGATCTATCTAGGGATGACAACGGGTAGGATACCCGCAAGTAGTACCAATCCCAAACCCTTACCCTTTTATTTTTTAATTACACATACCCGTCTCATTAACCTAACCGGTATACTTTTTGCATCCCATACCCGTCTCATTTAATCCATGGGTACCCACATGTACCCTTACCCGTTAAGAATCAATACATAAAACAAAAAATATTATAAATTTAACAAAGTATAAATTTAATAAATCGTCCATCTAAAAATTGAACAAATTGGACCTTAATCAATAAGAATAAAGTAGCTTAATAGTATCACCCAATGGTTGAAGAACAAAAGGTTAGGGTTTGAATATCACATCTTACATCTAAAAAACAATAATATTTTTTAATATATAAAAGATTTATGACAGATACCGAGTATCCTGGGAGTATTCTCATACCCATTAAGGGTAATGATTTTGATCTCATACCGTTTTATACAGGGTACGGATAGTTTCAGTAGGATTGGAAAATGTTAGGTACCAGCGGGTATCGTAGCCATTGCCATCCCTACATCTATCGTGTCTTCTTCCGACTAACCTCAGCGTAGTTGATTCGTGACTGATAATATGAAAATTGTGGTTTCCATTCTTCCTTAAAAAGTGACATTATTTTCACATGGTCAATATCCATAGATTTTTATTCCAGATATATATGATTTAATTAAATCTGGATGTAGATTTATACAAAGGATCTGAAGCAAGTCGCTATCTAAGACACCCTAAATAAAATCTCCAAATGAGAAAATAACAAATAAAAAATTAATTAATTTTAATTCATGGTTAATCATTTAATTATTAACCATGCAAATTTCATGGATTAATAAGGACCAAAATCTATCTACTGATTATGTGTTTTAGATATTACTAGTATCAAATCAAATCTTTGATGGTGCTTTTTCAAACTAGATAATCATAATCTGATTTATAACATATTTAACACAATCAATTAAGCTAATTTGTTACAAGTTGTAGGATTTCTAGGTTTACAAAATAGATCTAACTGTTACTGACCAGATGAAGACTACTGGTAAATAAAATATATTGTCTTAAACAAAAATATGTCCGTCTTTCGATACAGTTTCTATCCCATTAAATTGAGATAAAAATCAAATTTAATAATAACATTTTTGAAAAAGTGCAGATTTAGCCGTGCATATGAAATAGTGTATATTTAAGTGGGATCAATTTTAGTTTTATGTTACTGAAATTTTGAAAAAATTGGTTTGACTGTTATTTAACTAGCACAACAGACATTCCAAACAAGTTTGTCGATAAACTGAAACAGTTTCCTACATTTTTTTTTTTTGTTATTTGTAACTATAACAGTAACACAATAAACATTTTAGACACATTTTAACAAGTTTTGTAACAATGTTAGTGATACATTAAATATCTAATGTTTGGAATGTTTGATGTGACAGTTAAATAACAGTCAAACCAGCATTTTTAAATTTTTGATAATGTAGTGCTAAAATTGATATTATTTAGAAATGTTAGAGTTAAAATTAGACCATTTCGTAGTTGGTGCCAAATTTGCACTTCACCGAAAACGTTAGGGTCAAATTTTGCCCTTATCCCTATATAAAAAGGCTGAGGGTAATAATTTCGGTTTCGTATCAAATTTGTAGTATGTTCTATATACGTTCGGGACCGGCTTAAACTTTTTGGGACCCCTGTGCTAAATTTTTATCAAATCGTTAATATTTAATATAATTCCGTATTAAGAAAATATAAAAAGAAAAGAATGAATGGTAAGGTTGTGAGTTTTGAATAGTTAAATATTTAAATCAAATATGCACTCAATGCAGTGAAAGTGTGTAAATAAATCTTATTGTATTATATTATTATTTTTTAATTCAAGCTAGTATCTATATTTGACTAAGTACGTCTTAAATTTCGGGACCCTTATAATTTTGAGGCCATGTGCGGAATGGTTCCTTGCACACCCTCATCTATCCCTCTATATACGTTACATATAAGTATATAAACATATAAAATAAAGGGTTAAAGTGCAAAAATACCCCTAACGTTTTGGGTCAGGAGAAATTTTACCCCTAACGTCTAAAATGGTGCAATTTTGCCCCTAATGTTTGTAGCCAAGAGCAATTTTACCCCTAACGTTGGTAATTTGGGTCAATTTCAGACACTATTATAAAACACAGATATTTTTGTTCATTATTTTGAACCAATTGAATATCAATTCATTCTAAAAAAAAGGATTTCATGTTTTTTGTAATTTAATAATATAATTGGAAATTAATATTTATAAATTCGGTGAATTTTTTGAATTTTTTTGTCTAATTCGTACAAAAGACAGTATATTTTTTATTTTTTTTCACATCCCAACATATGTTTATGATTTGTTACTGATAAAATTACGCACATGTGAAGTGTAGATGATAAGATTCATGACCGAGAAGACAGTTTGATGAATTATTTCTGAAATTGACCCAATTTATCAACGTTAGGGGTAAAATTGCTCTTGGCTACAAACGTTAGGGGTAAAATTGCACCATTTTAGACGTTAGAGGGTAAAATTGCTCCTGACCCAAAACGTTAGGGGTATTTTTGCACCTTAACCCTAAAATAAATGTTAGAAAAATAATAATTATGTCGTGTCAGTCGAATTGTCTATAAATCATATTACAGTATCAAAAATTGTTACCCCCTCTATTTTCTATAGGATAATTTCTCCTTTGCTTGGGATGAAGTTTGGAAAAAAAAATTATAAGTAAGGCGAGTTTGGTATTATTGTGGCCAATATAATTAGCTGTGGGAAAAAGTTGATGAGTATTTGATAAAAACATAATAAAAAATTTAAAAGTCAAGAAATAAAAAATAAAAAAAATATATAATATTAGGCTGTGTCTCAAAAAAAAACTTATTATCAGTTACTTTCTCCTTCAAAAGCTACAAATTATACTTTTTCGTGAAAGTAGCTTTCTCAACTTTTAAGAAAAATAGTTTCACATTTACCAAACGCTTCTTTTAATTAGCAAAGCTGAAACATCTACTTTTATGATCTGAGCAAGTAATATCAAATGCGCTCTACAACTGTTATGTATTTTATGACCTGGAAGCTTTATTAGTTATTAATTTATGATGCTTTAATACATTATCAGCTCCATGAACTTGTCCATGAAATTAGATTGGATACCTGAACTTTGTTAGTGTCTTACCAGCTCCCTAAACTTGCTTATTTCGTATCACCAGCTCCCTAAACTTGTCCATAAAAGTAGATTAACTCATTGCACTTTGCAAATGTCTCAACAGCTCATTGAACTTGATTATTATGTAACAATTAAATACGAAAACCATAATACTAACTCTCGATCCTCATCTATTCGATCTCTCAAACCTGCAACACTAACTCTTATAATAGGTTGAAAGGTATGAGAAGAGAAAAAAATTACATATCGAAAGATGTACTTTTAGAATTTAGGTTTAATAAGTTTTTGTATTTAGTTGTTACCAAATAAGCAAGTTTAGGAAGTTGGTGAGACACTTGCAAAGTTCAGGGAGCTAATATATTTTTATGGACAAGTTTAAGGAGCTGGTAATATAAAATAAACAAATTTAGAGAGCTATACTACAAAATAAACAAATTTAGGTAACTGGTGAGACAGTAACAAAATTCAGAAAGTCAATCTACTTTTTAGAATAAATTCAGAAAGCTGGTGATGTATTAGGTTGATCGATATTAAAAGAAACAAGTAATATTATCCAAATATATATACTCAAATTAATAAAGCATCTATATATAGTTGAAGACCAAATAATTCACCAAATCTACAAAAAGAAAACATATATATAAAAAGCTTAAAATTACAATAATATAATTATATTATATTAAAAAATTAGTGGATTTGCTTAAGTGGGATCAAGCTTTATAATTTAATTTTAGTTCCCATTGTATTGTATAATTATTAAAAATTATGATAATCTAATTAATATTATTATATTAAAAAATTAGTGGATTTACTTAAGTGGGATCAAGCTTTATAATTTAATTTTATGTATAATTATTGCAAAAGTGCAAAATTTTATTTTTCTAATTAGCTTTTGTAATGCAAGGACATGGTTTGTACTTTGTGACCTTTTGGAAGGTCATTATCATGACCAAATTATATTTCCAATCAATTCAATTTCTTCTTTTTCCTAACTCAAATTAACTTTTAATTGCATCATTCCATAATTAATTTGGTTATTTATTATTTATAAAATAAGATATGGGAATGTTTTGAATAGAAATTGAATACTTTCAAAGTGAATTCTATTAGGAAAAGCATTACATTTTTAGTCCTAATATATAATAAAATTTTGGAATTAGGCTTGTTTCGTAACAAAAAAAAAATACATTAAGAACTTAATTAATTTAAGTACCTTTGATAATTATTTTTCATTAGTCACTTAAATTATTCAATTAAGTTAAAATTCATTCACGTGATGTTTGATAAAACTGAAAACTAAATGCTGAAAAAATAAGTACTATATTTTAAGTGTTGAATATTATAAGTGTTGAAAGTATTAAATAATATAATTGTTTGATAAATACTAAAAATAAGTGTTGAATATAAAAATATTAATTGAAAATGTTAAGTTAAATGATTTTTTAACTTAATTGACTAATTTAAGTGGTGGAAAAATAATTCTTATCTAACGCACTTAAATTAAATAATTGCTTAATATTTTAATTTAAGTTATTAAATAGGTTATCAAACAATGTGTTATTCTTGTAAGTCAAAATATTTCACTTAAAATGTTAAATTCAACATTATCAACTAATATTTTTAAATTCGATACTTATTTTTTTAGAATTTATCAAACCATTATGCCATTTAATATTTTTAACACTTAAAATTCAGTGCTAAAATTTTCAGTTTTATCAAATATTAACTTAATGGGGGTATGTGTGAATATTTGGGTATAATGATCTTGTGAGATTTGGGAATTAGAGACTTGGCTAAATAATGTGATTTTCTTACTATTATATCAACTTGTTGATAACTAATCAATTATGCACTCCTTCTGGTACGGTAGTGAATACAAGATTGCTCCACTGAGAGGGCTAACTTTACACTAGAGTGTCCCTTTTTTTTTAATAAATCGAAGTCGTACTTTTTTTTTTTTTACGTATATATACATGAGTTTATTAGGGATTGAGGAAAATATGGTAGTGGATAGGACAGAGTGGATGGAGAGAATTTATGTGACACGACTTGATTTCACGGTTTTATATGATGGTTCATGTTAGCCGACCCCGAATTATTTCGGGACTAAGGCTTTGTTGTTATTGTTGTTATATATACATGTTATTTATGTCCGAACTCGCTCGAATTAAATCTCCAATTTATCAATTAAAATTTCAAACCCTAATTGTTAAATTTTCAATTAATCAAAATTATTAACATTAAACAATCAAATGATAAATACTAAGTTAAGAAATCAATCCTATTTACCAATTAATTTGTATAATTTCATCCTAATAATTAGTCTAAAAACTATGTAAAAAAAAACTAACTGAAGATAGTACGAGAGATTAATACAAAATATATTCTTAGACTCTAACTATCAGCTTAAACTTTTAGTTTTGACATGGTATCAGAGCCTTTTAGACCAAATGATCGAGGTTTCGAATCCTAAAACTCATTAATTGGCAGAATTAAAAACACATGAGTCTGTGTTGTATACACTTCAAGTCCAAAGACATTTGAGTGAAGGAATGTGTAAAAGATTAATATGAAAACTACTGCTAATTTTTAACTATCAGCTTAAATTTGTAATTCAATTGGCTTCTTGACAGATATATGGGTGAAAGAATCACGGATATAATGGAGGAAGGCGTTAGGTGCAGCGCGATGGACTAAATTGCCGAAGTTAAGAGAAAAGGGAGATTGATAATTTTTATTTTGGCCTACTAAGAATCAAAACCACGTCATTTTGGTCTTGACGGGCCAAAAAAAATTAGCCCAAAACCAAATTTTTTTAGAAAAATTACACAGAAATTCATATTTTAAAAACTATTTACAACTATATCAAGTTATAATTTTGGATTATGTCAAACTAGTAAAATCAGTATTTTTATTATATTTTAAGGATTAAAATTTATAAATTAGAAGTTTAGAATATATTTTATAGGGTTTATGATTTATGAATTTGAGTCTAGAATTTTTAAATCATGGTGTAAAATCATAATATATAGAGAATAATGACATATTAAAAATTAAGTTTGGTGATATGATTTAGTTGTAATTTTATACTACATTATGATATTCATGTAATTGACCAAACCACTAGACTGCTATAGATTTGGGGGTGCCATCTTGCACCCCAACCTCAACCTATTAGGGATAAGACGGCCTCAACAACCTTAATAGGGGTGGTTCCAGCGGCCGAAGCCTCCAGATCCCTTGTTCCCTTGTTTCCGCTCTTGTCTCTGTTTATGGATATTGGTAAAAATAACCGAATTATGTAAATTTGCTCTTGTGATTTTATGTATTATATTTTGTTTTGTATATTAAGAGGGTGTTTATTTCAGTTTTTCGGATGAGGGTTTAGCGTTTCACTCCAAACCGCAGGAAATATAGCGTTTGGTTAGGTTTATATAACCGCAGCGTTTAACATTTTCTCTAGAAACTGCAGCGTTCTGGAGCGTTTCACGAAAAAACTCCTATTTGGAGCTTTTCATAAACAGCTGTTTGTATCCTTTTTATTTCCACAAAATATGTTTATTCTTTAACATTATTTATATTTCTACAACATAATTACCGGGAGAACAAGATTTTATTGCGTTCAGTAAATTTTTTATCTTTTATATAAATTATTTTTATTAATTTGTGTAATACATTTTTTATTTTATAATAGGATAAGGTGCAAAAATACCCCTAACATTTGTAGCTAGGAGCAATCTTACCCTTAACGTCTAAAATTGTGCAATTATACCCCTAATGTTGGCAGCCAAAAGCAATTGTATGGGCATTTTTTCACATTTTCCCTTTTATAATTTCATCGTTGATTAATTTAAGGGAAAAGTACAAAAATAAACCTTGTGGTTTGGCCCATTTTCGAACTGCACCCCTGTGGTTTAAAAGTTTGCAAAGTGGTACCATGTACTTCATTCTGTTAGTAAACACATACCAAATTGACTAACGGTGTTAAAAGTCAAAGGAAAAAGAGTTAATTTGGTCTTTATATTTATTTATTTTTATAAATTGACCCCCTTATTATCTAATTATCACAAACAAACCCCAAAATAAAAAATAAAAATCAAATATACCATCTTCTCCATCTCTCTTTAATTTCTTTTTTTTTCCTTCTTTCTCTCTGGTAGCTTTATTTTAGAGAGAGAAACTAAGAGAGAGAGGAGAGAGAAAGAAGGAAAAAATAAGAAATTAAAGAGAGATGGAGAAGATGGTATATTTGATTTTTATTTTTCATTTTGAGATTTGTTTGTGATAATTAGATAATAAGGGGGTCAATTTATAAAAATAAATAAATATAAGGACCAAATTAACTCTTTTCCCTTTGACTTTTAACACCGTTAGTCAATTTGGTATGTGTTTGCTAACGGAATGAAGTACATGGTACCACTTTGCAAACTTTTAAACCACAAGGTTTATTTTTGTACTTTTCCCTTAATTTAAAACATGTCCATTTTAGACATTTTAAATCCGAACAGTAACAGTTCAATATAATTTTATCAAACACTAATAATTAAACAGCTAATAATAAATAGCTAACAGCAACAGCTAATAGCTTACTGCAACTGCAAACAGCTAACAGCAACCGCAACAACTATTAGCTAACAGCTGAACCAAACAAACCCTAAATGTTTTATAATCAACACCCATGATTTTCTTAATAGAAAATGAAATATTTAAAATATTTAGATGTTAAATCTTAACTATAATCTGCACCTTTATTGTTGGCAGGTGTATCAATTAAATTATCCTAATTGGTACTCAAGAATGTTTTTTTTATTAAACTAAGAGATGATATCAATTTTTTTTATCCATCAATATATTTTTTTTTTTATACTCTTTTTCTAGAATTGTTTTTGATTCAATTGATATATTGATGGATGGGGTTGGTACTGTTAATTTAATTAAGTGATATAATGGTAGTAATATAAATTATAAAAGTATACACAAATACAAAATTGATTCATAAAAATAAAGCATAATATATATTTGGAGTCAGATGAATACGGTTCGGTACAATTCGGGAATTTAAAAATATTTAGAATTGTATTTAATCAAGTCAACGGTACAATTCGGTTCAATCATAAAGTAAAGTCAACGGTTCGATCCGGTTATGTATCATTTTTTTTATATTTGGTCTGGTCCTAGAATATCCAACATATTTACTTAGTAATATTAGAAATTTGAAGATCTCCAGAATTGTACCTAATTAAGTCAACGATACAATTCGGTTCAGTCCTATAAAAAAGTCAACGGTGCTTTATTCGGGTACTGGATCCGATTCAACAATCTCCAAGATCCACGTTGGACCCTATTTGGAGTATGTAAAGCTTTTCACCCAACCAAAACAAATGGAAAAATATATACATTCCAAGGCCTTGTTTGTTCGTTGGAAAATATTTTTCTAATTTTTGGATGTTTGTTTTTCTTAGGAAAATAAATAAACAGAAAATTATTGGTTAATCAACATAAAAATATATAAAGAAAGTGAAAAAAATGTTAACTCTTTTAGAAAGAGTAAAATATTTTTTTGTAAACTATTTGAAACCTACTCCAATTCTTACCCTTTTAAAAATAACAATAATTTATCAGGTTACCTAAATGCATATTTCTCTCTCTATAATAAATGATTGTCCACATTTTCCAAAAATACTTACTCTTTCTATAATAAATTCATAAAACATTAAAAATAAATAAATACAAAATCGTTGTTTTTAATGTTTGTTTGTGAATGATTTTATTTGGGTAAATTACACTCATGGCCATTGAACTTTACCAATTTTCACATTATGACCACTGAACTTCAATTCTTCCCGGTATGGTCACTGAACTTTATACTTTTTAACACTGGTAGCCACTCAATTATTAATTGAGTTTACAATCCTAAAGATTTCTAATTGAGCTTATATTTATTACGTTACTTTACTTACGTTGCGTTGGGTTAGGATGTGTTAAGGATTGTAAGTTCAATGATTGTTTATAAATAAAAGTTGGGATAAGGTACCAAAATAGGCCTAAGGTTTTTGGGGAAGTACCAATTTAATCTCAACGTTCAAAATAGCACCAATATAGGCTTAACGTGTCACACCCGACCCTAAATGAAATCAATCGGGATCGGGCGTGAAATAGAAAGATCATAATCAATACTTAGGAGTCTCCAATTTAACCAAATATCATTATATTACAATTGCAATACCAAAGTTCTAACCATAATTCTAACAATAAGCAGCCAACTTCCAAACCTCGCCTAAACGGTCGGTAACCTTCTCTCTATCATGTACTTTCTCACCTAAAAACATTAAAACATTTAAAAAGGTGAGACAAAAATCTCAGTAAGAAACTATCAGCCATAAAAACCAACTTTACTTAACATAGCTACATATATACATTTATAAAGGGATTTAATCAAAACTTTATAAAATATACTCAAAACTTAAGTTTATAAGATAGTCATCAAAACCTTATAAAATATACTCAAAACTTAAGTTTATAAGATAGTCATCAAAACCTTATAAAATATACTCAAAACTTAAGTTTATAAGATAAAATTTGGGTATGTGTATCCATCCTCGAATTCCACCCGTGTAGATCATAACATCAATCATAACAATATCGAGATATCTCATTTATATCTCGTTCCTTGCCTAACAGTTAGGACTACCAGTCGTGCACTCTGGCCATACCGCCATTAGGTATGGTCTTACAAATACAACTCCTACCCCGGGCAAACCTAGATGGACAAAACCATTTAATCTTTCGAAATATCATAACTCATAAAAATCATAATTGGACTTCAATCCAAAATAATAACAACAATAACCGCAATAGATTTCTCAATCCAAAAACAATTCGTAAGAAATCATCAAATTCATTTTGTTCAATATATGTATACATTGAAACCAAAAACATATATGTATATATGTAAATCAACCAAATCAAGCCTTAAATCAACATAATCAAATAAAATCTGAAAATCACATAGAAGCATAGTCAATAGTTCCATTTGAACCATAATTTCATAATAAAAGCAAAATCATGAAAACCCTCAATTTTACAAAATTCCTGCATAACCCTAAAATATCAATTTCTGAAACTTCTTTGATTATATATATATCTATATATATATATAACTCAAAATATAATTGATAGTTACTTACCTTGGCTAAAATACACCCGTTCAATTCTTCTCTAAATCCTGTCTAAAACGTTTCGCTCCAAACATTGCCGAAACTCAAAAACTCTTCGGTTAGGACTTAGAACTATGTATAAGGATGCTATGTTTTAAATTTCGAGTGATTCGGACGGTCGAATCTCCGTAAATCAAAGAAACGGTGGAAAAACGGTTCGGAGAAAATTGATGATGAAAATGAAAGAAAAAGAAAAAGAAAAGAAATGAAAAGAAGATGATGATGATTCCAGCGAATTTGGTAATATATATCCAAATTTGATAAATATCACGTTTGATCCTCCATCTTTCTATTTATACATAAAACCATTAAATTATCTTTAAATTTTTCCTATAGCACCAAATTAACTTCACACACCCAATAATTATAATATATACTAATATCAAAATATAAATTTTAAAAATTTAGACACGGACGTGACATAACGTTTACAACATAATATCAATTTAGGCTTAACGTTTACAATATAGCATCAATTTAGGCCTCACGTATAAAATAGCACCAATATAAGCTTAACGTTTACAAAATAATACGAATTTAAGCTTAACGTTTTACAAAATATATACAATTTAAGCTAAACGTCATTATTAAATTAATCATATTATATTCTTTCCCTATTAACTTTATATGTTATCCTTTTATTTAGTTCTATATTCTTATTTATTATAATACAATTAATTAGTATTCTTGTCCATTAAAATCTTATATTTGTTTTTCATAAATGATTCCATGACTACTAAATTTCATTGCTCACGTAATATATGCAAACGAAAAGTAATTGAGTATCCACAATATTTTGAACACTGACATGTATCAATATTATATTTACTAGTGTTCAAAATATTGTGGATATTCAATTACTTTTAGTTTGCATATATTACATGAGCCATGGAATTTCGGAGTCATGGAATGGTTGATGAAAAACAAATATAAGGTTTTAATGGGCAATAAAACTAATTAATTGTATTATAATAAATAAAAAAAATAGAACTAAATAAAAAGAAAACATATAAAGTTAATAGGAAAAGCGTATAATATGGTTAATTTAATTGTGACGTTTAGCTTAAATTATATATATTTTGTAAACGTTAAGCTTAAATTCGTATTATTTTGTAAACGCTAAGCTTATATTGGTGCTATTTTGTACGTGAGACCTAAATTGATACTATATTGTAAACGTTAAGCTTAAATTGATATTATGTTGTAAACGTTAAACCTATATTGGTGCTATTTTGAACGCTGAGCCTAAATTGGTACTTCCCCAAAAACCTATTTTGGTACCTTATCCCATAAAAGTTTAAAGAAATAAAAAAAACCTAAGGATTTACAAATTCAGCTTCCAATCCTAAGGATTTATAAATTGAGCTTATATTTATTATGTTATGTTACGTTACTTACATTATGTTACGTTACGTTGCATTAAGGATTGCAAGTTCAATGATTGTTTATAAATAAAAGTTTGAAAAAATAAAAATAAACACCAAAAGATTTACAAATTGAGCTTACAATCCTAAGGATTTATAAATTGAGCTTACAATCCTAAAGATTTATAAATTGAGCTTACATCACGTTACGTTACGTCGCGTCACCTGAACATATAAGATTTACATAAAATTCAAATGTTTTACGTAAAACTTGATTTTTTGCAATGTTACTGCTTTTTTTTTGTGAAAATACAACTTTATGTTAATTAAGTCCAATTTTACGTAAATTATCTCTAAAGATATGAGATTTACGTAAAGTTCAAATTTTTTACATGAAAGTAATATTTTTCGTGAAAGTTAGTGATCTACATTATGGTATGTTACGTTACGTTACGTTACGTTACGTTGCGTTATGGTATATGTTGCGTTACATTACGTTACGTTACGTTACGTTACATCA
Source organism: Euphorbia lathyris (assembly GCF_963576675.1). Taxonomy (NCBI): domain Eukaryota; kingdom Viridiplantae; phylum Streptophyta; class Magnoliopsida; order Malpighiales; family Euphorbiaceae; genus Euphorbia; species Euphorbia lathyris. The sequence continues at coordinate 67,571,530 of NC_088919.1, forward strand.
TATTACGTTACGTTACGTTACGTTATTCACGTTATGTAACATTATATTATGTTATGTTATGCTACGTTACATCACGTTATAATATGTTATGTCATGTCAAGTTACATTACGTCGTGTCAAGTTACGTTACGTTACGTTACGTTACGTTACGTTACGTTACGTTACAGATTGACAGCTCAATGACTATTTATAGATAAATTGAGCTTACAATCCTAAGGATTTACAAAGTGAGCTTACAATCCTAAGGATTTATAAATTGAGCTTATATTTATTACGTTACGTTGTGGATTGTAAGCTCAATAATTGTTTATAAATAAATGAAAGCTTAAAGAAATAAAAAAAACTAAGGATTTACAAATTGAGCTCATAATCCTAAGGATTTACAAATTGAGATTACAATCCTAAGGATTTATAAATTGAGCTTACAATCCTAACAATTTATAAATCCTTAGGATTGTAAGCTCAATTTGTAAATCCTTACGTATACTAAACTGAAATATTACTAAACTGAAAATTATTGAACTGAAACATCACTGAACTGAAATATTACTAAACTAGCACATCACTGAACTGAAACATCACTGAACTGAAATATCAATGAATTGGAACATCACTGAACTGAAATATTACAAATCTGAAACATTACTAAACTGAAACATCACTGAACTCAAACATCACTAAACTGAAATATTACAAAATTGAAACATTACTAAACTAAAATATTACAAAACTGAAACATCACTCAACTGAAACATCATTGAACTGAAACATCACTGAAGTGAAACATTATTAAACTGAAACATTATTAAAATGAAACATTACTGAACTGAAATATTATTAAACTGTAACATCACTAAACTGAAATATTACTGAATGAAATATCACTGAACTGAAACATCATTAAACTGAAACATTACTAAATTGAAACATCATTAAACCGAAAAATTACTAAACTGAAAGATCACTGAACTGAAACATTACGAAACTGAAACATTAATAAATTGAAACATTACTGAACTCAAACATCACTGAACTCAAACATCACTGAACTCAAACATTACTAAATTGAAACATTACTAAACTGAAACATTCCTGAACTAAAACATCACTGAACTGAAATATTACTAAACTAAAACATTACTAAATTGAAACATTACTGAACTAACACATCATTAAATTGAAACATCACTAAACCGAAACATTAATAAATTGAAACATAGCTGAACTGAAATATTACTAAACTGAAACATCATTGAACTGAAATATCACTGAACTGAAACATCGCCGAACTAAAACATCATTAAACTGAAACATCACTAAACCGAAACATTACTAAACTAAAACATCACTAAACCGAAATATTACTAAACTGAAACATCACTGAACTGAAACATTACTCAACTGAAAAATTACTAAACAGAAACATCACTGAACTGAAATATCGCTGAATTGAAACATTACTACACTGAAATATTAATGAACTCAAACATTACTAAATTGAAATATTACTAAATTGAAACATCAGTGAACTCAAACATCAGTGAACTCAAATATTACTAAATTAAAACATTACTAAACTGAAACATCACTGAACTGAAATATTACTAAACTAAAACATTACTGAACTAAAATATCACTGAATTGAAACATTACTAAACTGACACATCATTGAACTGAAACATCACTAAACCCAAACATTACTAAACTGAAACATAATTGAATTGAAACATCACTAAACTGAAACATCACTGAAATGAAACATCACCGAACTGAAACATCACTAAACTGAAACATCATTGAACCAAAACATTACTAAACTAAAACATCACTAAACCAAAACATTACTAAACTGAAACATCACTGAATTGAAATATTACTACATTAAAACATCACTGAATTGAAACATTACTGAACTGAAACATTACTAAACTCAAACATTACTAAACTGAAACATTACTGAACTAAAATATCATTGAACTGAAATACTACTAAACTTAAACATTACTCAACTGACACATCACTGAACTGAAACATTACTGAACTGAAACATCACTGAACTGAAGCATAACTGAAGCGTACCATGACTAAACTAAAACATTACTGAAATAAAAAATCACTAAACTGAAACGTTACTAAAGTGAAACATTACTGAACTGAAACATCACTTAATAGAAACATTACTAAACTGGAATATTACTGAACTGAAACATTACTAAACCGAAACATTACTAAGCTAAAACATCACTGAACTGAAACATAACTAGAACTAAATATTACTAAACTGAAATATCACTGAACTGAAACATCACTAAACTAAAATATTACTAAACTAAAATATTACTAAACTAAAACATTACTAAGGCGAAACATTATTGAACTAAAACATTACTAAACTGAAACATTACTGAACTAAAAAATTACTAAACTGAAACATCACTAAACCGAAACATTATTAAACTGAAACATCACTAAAATAAATATTACTCAACATAAAATCACTAAACCAAAATATTAATAAACTAAAACATCACTGAATTGAAACATTATTAAACTGAAACATGAAAGAACTGAAATATTACTAAACTAAAACATTACTAAACTGAAACATTAGTGACCTGAAACATTACTAAACTGAAACATCACTGAATTCAAATATTTCTAAACTAAAATATTACTAAATTGAAATATTACTGAAACATCATTGAACTGAAACTTTACTAAACTGAAACATCAGTGAACTGAAATATTGCTAAACTGAAACATTACTGAACTGAAATATTATTGAACTGAAATATTACTAAACTGAAGCATTACTGAACTGAAGTATTACTGAACTGAAACATCACTTAACTAAAATATCACTCAACTGAAATATTACTGAACTAAAACATTACTGACTTAAAACATCACTGAACTTAAATATTACTAAACTGAAACATCACTGAATTGAAACATCACTGAACTGAAACATCATTGAACCAAAATATTACTAAACTGAAACATCACTGAGCTGAAACAATACTAAACTAAAACATTGCTAAACTGAAACATTACTAAACTGAAAGGGCATACCCAAATATTTACCAAGATTGGTAGTTCTCCTAAAGCCCAACTCCGAACAAAAGTGATTTTAAAGCTTGTTAGAAGTATTAGTAGAAAAGGAAACATGAGATTTAGATAAACTGGCCTTTTACCCCGAACTATTAAAAAAATGATACAAAACATGCTTCAAAACATGCGCCTAAGTTAAAGACGCTTCAGACATAAGGATAATATCATCCACAAAGAAAATATGGGACAACCTTGTCCCATTTCTAGAAACTTTGATAGGCTTTTAAAAACTATCTGCAACAACATCAAAGATAAGATGACTAAGGCACTACTAAACTGAAACATTATAGAACTCAAATATTACTATACTGAAATATTACTGAACTGAAAATCACTAAATCGAAATATTAATAAACTAAAATATTACTGAACTAAAATATTACTGAACTGAAACATCACTGAACTGAAATATTACTAAAATGAAACATTACTGAATTGAAACATCATTGAAATGAAATATTACTAAACTAAAATATTACTGAGCTGAAACATCACTGAATTGAAACATTACTAAAGTGAAATATTACTGAACTGAAACATCTCTGAACTAAAACATCACTGAACTGAAATATTACTGAACTGAAACATTACTGAACTAAAACATCGCTGAACTTAAATATTACTAAACAGCAACATCACTGAATTGAAACATCACTGAACTAAAACATCACTGAATTGAAATATTACTAAACTGAAATATTATAGAACTCAAACATTACTAAACTGAAATATTACTGAACTGAAACATCACTAAACCGAAACATTACCTAACTGAAAAATTATTAAACTGAAACATCACTAAACTAAAATATTACTGAACTGAAAATCACTAAAACAAAATATTAATAAACTCAAATATTACTGAACTGAAATATTACTGAACTGAAATATTACTGAACTAAAATATTACTAAACTGAAACATTACTAAATTAAAACATCATTGAAATGAAATATTACTAAACTGAAACATTACTGAACTGAAACATCATTGAATTGAAACATTACTAAATTAAAACATTACTGAACTGAAACATCTCTAAATTAAAATATCACTGAACTGAAACATTACTAAACTAAAACATCACTGAACTTAAAGATTACTAAACTGCAACATCACTGAATTGAAACATCACTGAACTGAAACATCACTAAACTAAAATATCACTAATCTGAAACATTATTGAATTGAAACATCACTAAACTTAAATATTACTAAACTGCAACATCACTGAATTGAAATATTAGTGAATTGAAACATCACTGAATTGAATTATTACTAAACTGAAATATTACTAAACTGAAATATTACTGAACTCAAACATTACTACTGAAACATTACTGAACTAAAACATCACTGAACTGAAATATCACTAAACTGAAACATTACTAAACCGAAATATTTCAGTTCAGTAATGTTTTAGTTCAGTGATGTTTCTGTTCAGTAATGTTTCAGTTTAGTAATGTTTCAGGTTAGTAATGTTTCAGTTTAGTAATGTTTCAGTTGAGGGATGTTTGAGTTCAGTTATATTTGAAGTCAGTAATATTTCAGTTTAGTAATATTTGAGTTTAGTAATATTTCAGTTCAGTGATGTTTTAGTTGATTAATGTTTCAGTTTAGTAATATTTCACTTCAGTGATATTTTAGTTCAGTAATATTTTAGTTCAATAATGTTTCAGTTCAGTAATGTTTCAGTTTAGTAATGTTTGAGTTCAGTAATGTTTCAGTTGAGTGATGTTTGAGTTTAGTTATGTTTGAAGTCAGTAATATTTTAGTTCAGTAATATTTGAGTTTAGTAATGTTTCAGTTCAGTAATGTTTCAGTTTAGTAATCTTTGAGTTCAGTAATATGTCAGTTCAGTGATGTTTCAGTTCAGTAATATTTTAGTTCAGTGACATTTTAGTTCAGTGATGTTTCAGTTCAGTAATATTTCAGTTCATTGATGTTTTAGTTCAATAATATTTCAGTGCAGTAATATTTCAGTTCAGTGATGTTTCAGTTCAGTAATGTTTCAATTTAGTAATCTTTTAGTTCAGTAATGTTTCAATTTAGTGATGTTTCAGTTCAGTAATATTTCAGTTCAGTGATATTTCAGTTCAGTGATGTTTCAGTTTAGTGATGTTTCAATTCAGTAATATTTCGGTTCAGTGATGTTTTAGTTCAGTAATATTTCAGTTTAGTAATATTTCAATTCGTTAATGTTTCAGTTCAATGATGTTTCAGTTCAGTAATATTTTAGTTGAGTAAGGTTTCAGTTAAGTGATGTTTAAGTTTAGTGATGTTTTAGTTCAGTGATGTTTCGGTTCAGTGATATTTTGGTTCAGTGATATTTCAGTTCAGTGGTGTTTCAGTTCAGTAATGTTTCAGTTTAGTAATATTTCAGTTCAATAATATTTCTGTTCAGTAATGTTTCTATTTAGTAATGTTTCAATTCGACAATGTTTTAGTTTAGTGAGGTTTCAGTTGAGTAATGTTTCAGTTGAGTAATATTTCAGTTTAGTAGTATTTCAGTTCAGTGATGTTTTAGTTCAGTAATGTTTCAGTTCAGTAATATTTCAGTTCAGTAATGTTTCGGTTCAGTGATATTCAATTAATTAATATTTCGTTTTAGTGACATTTCAGTTCAGTAATGTTTCAATTTAGTAATATTTCAGTTCAGTGGTGTTTCAGTTCAGTGGTGTTTCAGTTCAGTAATATTTCAGTTCAGTAATATTTCAGTTGAGTAATATTTCAGTTCAGTAATGTTTCAGTTGAGTGATGTTTCAGTTTAGTAACATTTTAGTTTAGTAACGTTTTAGTTCAGTAACATTTCAGTTCAGTAATGTTTGAGTTCAGTAATGTTTCAGCTCAGTGATGTTTCAGTTTCGTGATGTTTCAGTTTAGTAATATTTGAGTTCAGTAATATTTCAGTTTAGTAATGTTTTAGTTCAGTAATATTCCAGTTCAGTAATGTTTTAGTTCAGTGATGTTTCAGTTGAGTGATGTTTCAATTCAAAATATTTCAGTTCAGTGATGTTTCAGTTCAGTAATATTTCAGTTCAGTGATGTTTGAGTTCTGTAAAATTTTCTGTTCAGTGATATTTACGTTACGTTACATTACGTTTGTGTAAGAATATAAATCAATTGCATGAAGGGAGTAGTATTTAATACGACATCTAAATGGATGACGTTAGAAATTTATTATTGTCATTAGTGTGGCATTAGAATATATGAATTATAGAGATTGTAAGTTTAATGATTGTTTATAAATAAATGAATGCTTAAAGAAATAAAAAATTAAAGATTTACAAATTGATCTGGGAATCCTAAGGATTTACAAATTCAGTTTACAATCCTAGAAATTTATAAATTGAGCTTACAATTCTAAGGTAATAAATAGGGGGATAACACCATTAATTAGAACATCATTAATGTTGTATTTGGTTATCATAAATAATGTTGTACATTCTCAACGTCAAGCTTTTCGTGTTCCCAATGAATAATCATTTATTAAGATTTAATGCATATAACATTGATTAGACGGATACAAAATTACTTAAAAGAAGACGTCTTCTTATGTAAAATAAAAACATCCGGAAAAAAAATTATTTCTGGGAAGTTGGTTATATCTTGAGGAAAGAGAAAACGTTTTTTCAAAGCACAATATTCAGAGTTACAACTGACATGTCATCAGGTAAAACTCATTTTAATGTTAAATCACAACTTAAATCATAGACCACTAGATCTTGATCCAATGGATATTAATCACTCACCACTCATGAAGATAATTTAGTGCTCACCATTGAAAACAACATATATATATGTGGTTTTAAATTCTTAAAGAATTTTTTTCCGTATTTCGAGGGGTTTTGTTAGAGGCTCGTGTACTTTTCTTATGTCGTCTTCCTATGCACACATAGCGAAGTTAAAAGTAGTCATTTTTGCTATCCAGCTAGCTTTAGAGAAAGGGTGGTTAAATTTTGGATTGAATGTGATTCGATTTATGTGGTTAATTTTTAAAGCGTCGATCAGCGTCCCTTAACCAGATAAACATAGTAGGTTGGCTTGCCTGCACTACTCCACTATGGACATTGTAGTTTCACACATTTATGGTGAAGTAAATAGAGCAGCAAATGCGCTAGTTTGGTTTGGTGTCTTAGAGGATACCAATCTAGTTGAGATGTTCTATCTTAGTTCTTTGGTTAGTGGATTGATGGGAGAATTCTTGGACAACGTGGATAAGTTAAATGAGAAGTTAATGATCATGGAGATTTCTCAGACAAAGTGAGAACAATTAATGGGAGCGGTTATCTCACGTTGATTTTCAGTATAAAAGGGAAAGAACAGTATAGAGAAGAGTCCAATCAAATCAACATAAAACCTCTAGACAACTCAATGTCAAATCTTTGTTAGTTTCAATTATTAGTCTTACAATTTCCTTTTCAATTTCAAGCTTTGCAATTTTATTTTTTTTTATGTTTCTTAGCTTTGAATTCCAACTTTAATTTCAAGCTTTCAAGCATTTATTTTTCAATTCGACATCGTTTCTTTTCTACAATGTTTGTTAGAAGTCAGAAATTTTTGTCCCCGGAAAGCAACTTGGATAATTCAATGTGTTCATCAACACTTGACTCTAAGATATGGATCATCCAAGGCACATTAACATGATGTGCTTCTCTTGTTCGAACAGGGGTTGGAAACCAAACTTCTCCTCATGAGGATAGATGGGGCAATTTAGATGAGATTCAATGTAGATCCAACTTTATATTCACTAGAATATGGCAGGGTACGATATATTAGTTCGTGTCCTTAGTCATCGTGATGCAATCAATATCTCATTCTAGATTTATAATTATATCATGTGTAATTTGGTTCAACCAAATGACTAGGATTGGTTGGACCGAATGAGGTAATAAATAAAAATATTTTACATATAATTAATTTAAAATTACTTTTATAAAATATAGGGTAAATAATTATAAAGTCCTCATGTTTTTACATAACAAACTAATAAGTCCATCGTATTATTATAAGGTCCTTAAGTTTTGTTTTAATCAACTCTTAGTCCTTCCATTTGTTTTTTAAATGAAAGTACAAAATTGCCCCTAGTTATATACATAAAAAAACTTATCTTTTATTTTCAAATTTAATCTAAATAGTTTTAATTAGGGGTGTTCATCGGTTCGGTTTAAACCACATACCGAACAAAACCGAGTGAATTCGGTTTTTTGGTTCGGCATCGATTTTAATTTTAAGTGTATTTCGGTATTTGGTTTGGTTTGACAGAAAATGTAAAAAAAACCGAACCGCACCGAATTACACATATTTTACATTTTTATATATATATATATCTACACACACATATATTAGATTATACAAGTTTAATTTTTTTTTTTTTGTTGAGATAATAACCCAATATAGATATATTTTGGAAATATTTCAATTTTTGTTGTTGTTGCGGTAATTTTAATGAGAAAATATATTTTTATTTGTTATTTTTAACTTAATTCGGTTTGTTCAGTTTAAACCGAACCGCATATTTCGGTTCGGTGTCGGTGTGAATTATTTTGATTATTTTGGTATTCGATTTTTTCGGTTCGGTTTTGTACCGATGCACACCCTAGTTTTAATGATGTTTTTGAAATATATACACCAAAATTGATATATACTTGTGTATACTAATCATAAAAAAATATATATATTATTTATTCTCTTAAATTTTAATTATTTTTATTTTTTAATATAATATTTTAATACAAACATTAATATTATTATGAATTTTTGATGATTTAAAAAAATCAAATTCTGTTTTTTTTTATAAAATATAAAGATTACTTTTTATAAATTTGTATAGTTTTATTTCTATTTTAATAATTTTTAAAATATTTGTTATTTATTTATTTTAGTCAATAAATTTTACGTTACTAAATTAAAGTTCTATAATTATTTTTTTTTTGGTAGGAAAGGGAAAGAAAAACAACAAAAAACCAACAACTAACCTGGGATTAACCAACAACTATAATTTTACGTTACTAAATTAAAGTTCTATAATTAAAAGTTCTATAATTATATAAAATTTAATAAATTAATTACTTAATATATGAGAGATTATGATTATCTAAAAAAAGAAAAAAAAAACATAAAATAAGAAAAATATAAGGTTTATTATTAAAACATAGATTAAAGGGTAATTTTGGTATTTTAAATTTTTTTAGTATAGTTTGATCATTAACTCAAACATAAGAACTAAGGAGTTGACGAAAATAAAAACTGAAAAATTATATAATTATTTATAAAAACAGAGACACTGACTAGTATATTAGCTAAAAATAGATGGACCGTATAATTATTTACTTTAAAATATATATATAAACAAATTATAAACAAATAAAAGTTAAAAATGTAAATAATATCAAAGTAACTGTACATTGACTTTACTCTTTCATTAAGATGACAAACAATTAGTATCAATCAAGTCTCAATTCATCTTTCCATGAACGTCATTAAAAAAAAAAAAAAAATCTTTAAAGTGTTATAATGGACATAAATTCTTTTAGATTTTATTTTCTATTTTTTAATAATTTTAGAAAAATAAAAATAAAAAACCGAGGTCATTCTGATTTCTGATTAGATCGTCAGGTCCCGGATCGACTCTAGTGGGACCGGTTCGATTAGCCGGTCGGGGTCTGACAATGATTAATACCAAGGGAAGTTTACATATAAATTCACTTTTTAAAAACTATCTACAATTATATCAAATAATGATTTTGAATTATGTCAAACTAATAAAATCAGTGTTTTTAATATATTTTAATGATTAGAATTTATAAATTAAAAGTCTAAAATATATTTTTTAGGGTTTATGATTTATGAATTGGGGTCTAAAATTTTTAAATTTTGATATAAAATCATAATATATAAGAAATAATAATATATTAAGAATTAAGTTTGGTGATATGATTTAGCTGTAATTTTATTGAGTATTTGACCAAATACTAATTAATCTTGACCCATGGTGTTTGAGAGTGGTGGAAAATGGGCCCATCAATATAAAATCTGACACCCAACCCATATTTGGGCCCATTAAACTGGCTATGGCCCTATTAATTAATGGGCCCGGTTCTTCTGAAAATGGGCTCAATCTTTACTTATTTCCTTGGCCTTTTTTAGGCAACCCATATTCTTTTTCATTTTCTCATCCCTAATTGACTATAATAATAATAATAATGTCTTAAAATATAAAATTCACAAAAGAAATCAAGTAGGCTAACAATAAAAATTATGGAAATACAATTGGCATTTCTTGAATTATTTTGATCATTAACAACATAATATGAATATTGATATATATAATATAATATAATGCATATTATCTCTAAATAAAATATATGTAAATTTAAGGATAAAATAGTGTTATAATTTTACTCTTGTTCACGAGCTCTCTTACCAACTCAATACATCCAAACCCATCTTTTACGAGTTGGACTTAGATATGTATATTTAAAAATTGGTCCGATCCAGGCAAGACCACACACAAAATGGGTTGGGTTTGAGATTTGGCTCAAAAGCGCGAGCCCAACCCGGTTTAATATATCCTTATATTATATATATATTATACATGTACTCATTACTTTATTTGATTTTTATTATTTGTTAAATATTTTTTTGTTGTATAAAATTATTTTTATTGTGTTTTGTTGAATTATTAACTGATTTTTTAATTCGTTTATTGTTTATATTTATAGTTTAATATTAACTTTAAATGTATTTTTAGTATAAATATATATTAGTTGGACGAGTTGCGGTGAGCTTGAAAATCAGTTTTTTTTCACTTTCTCCCATTGTGATCTGAGCACGATATAAATATAATGTGGGATGAGCTGGATTTGGATAAAATAATTTAGTATAAAACTCGATTAGGCCTCAGTCCAGCCCAGCCGATGAAGAGGTCTTATAAATTATAGATGAGAACAGACTCATATTCTTAGTTGAAATCATGAAAGATCCAATTTTAAGGGGGAAATGACTTTTTTACATAAAACTCGTGTTTAATTATAAAATTATAATTTTTTTGATTCAATTATAAAATTATAATTAAAGTATAATTTTATATCCTAATTTACCATAAAACAAAATTCTAAAAATTATATTTAAAATCGAGTTTTTAGAATATATTAAAAATAATTATTTACTTAGTATAATATTATTTCAATTATTACTTCTACTTAAATTTTCCAAAAATAATAATAAAAAAAAAAGTGAATGGTTATGTAAGTAGGGAAAGGAAAAAAAGAAGTGGGAGGATAATTATTAGGCACAAATATCAAGAAAAAATGTGAATTTGGGGTACAAATGGGGAAGGCCCATTTACAGTATCATTGATAAACTTGGGCCACCTGATGGGGGTCCAATTTATTTATGGACCAAAATGTCCTTTCTTTTACTCCCCTGTAATAAATAAGGAGTCGAGCCGAACCGAGCCGAGCCGAGCTTTTACCTGCTCAAGCTTGGCTCGTTATAAAATTAACGAGTTCGAACCTGAGCCGAGCTTTGGCTTGTTTCGAGCTCAAAATCTTCATTGGACTTGGTTAATTAAGAAAATTATCTAACCATGAATTGTTTGTGAGGAAATTGTTAATTATATTTGTGAAGTTTGCTCGCAAATAACTCTATAATTGTGTACATAAACAAGCTCACAAGCAAAGTTCGTGAATAAATAAACAAGATGCTTACAAATAGTTCGTCTATTACTCATTTATTATGTTTGTGAACGAACTCATCTAATAGCAAATGAAATAATATTAAGTTTAGATATTTGTAAACTAACACAAAACTAAAATTTGTTCATAAATGTTCTAATCGAGCCTGCTCGTGAGCTTTCGAGCCGAGCTTTGACCTGCGCAAGCTCGGCTCGTTTACGAACTGAGCCAATAAATCGTGTTCATGAGCGGTTCGTTTACTAACCGAGTCGAGTCGAGCGAGCTTTTATCGAGTCGACCAACGAGCCGCTCATGAGCAGCTCGGCTCATTTACAGCCCTAGTAATAACAACCCAACACAATATTATGTACTTCATCCGTTTCATATTACATGTCTTTTTAGAGATTTTTTTACTTCATATTACATGTCATTTTAATATGATCAATATACATTAAGTCACATTCTTTCTGCTATAAAATATTGGAGATTAATTAGAATAATTGATTTATTATAAATAAATAAATAATAGAATCAATAAATAAATGGCAATAAAGTTTTTTTCTAATATCTTTAATTTTTTGTACAACTCTCTAGAAAGACATATAATATAAAACGGAGGGAGTATATATTATCTGTTTGGACCGAAGTCCTATTTTTTGGCCTCGTAGTTTTAAAACGTATTTACATATATTACAAACACTTCTTACTATATTAGCCATGTTATTTTCTCTTAATTTTTTTTATATGAGATTCAGTTCATTTATATCTATATTACCATTTTTAGAGTCGCGCCTTGTTCAAGCTTTACATTCTGGCGCCATCTCTCAAGATCCATTCACTATACAATCATTTTTCCTTCTTTTAAGCAAAATATTATTAATGATCAATATTATTAAACATGAATCGCTCGGTTGAATTGGGAATCAGCCAAGTCTTCGGATTGAATCCCACTGGTTTTTTCAACTCTCAGCGGGCCGAACTGAGTCGGGATCAAATTGGGACCAAGTGGTCCGGTTCTGACAACATTATTTATGATAGTAGGGATAGAAACGGGTATGGTACTCGCCGGTAGTGCCAATCTAAAACCCTTACCCGTTCATTTTTTCTTTACCCGTACCCATCTCATTACTTTAACAGGTATACTTCATGAATCTCATACTCTTCCCATTTAAATCATGAGTACCCTTACCCGTTAAAAATCAATACATAAAATAAAAAATATTATAAATTTAACAAAAAGATAAATTTAATAAACCATTCATCAATAATTCATCTACAAATTTAACAAATATTCTAAATTGAAAAATTCTAAATCAATCATAATCAATAAAAATAAATTGGTTTAGTGGTTAAAGTCAATGCATGAAAGTCAAATATATAGAGGGTAACAGGTATTCATGAGAATATTCTCCTACCCTTCACAAGTAATTGTTTTGAGTTCATACTTGTCTCATACCATCTTATACTGGGTACAATTAATCCTATTAGGGTTGGATAGTGTCGGATACCCATGAATACCGGTTGTCATCAGGGGCGGAGCCAGCCTAGGGCTCGGGGGGGCCGGAGCCCCCCTGACCACCGGCTCCGCCCTTGAGTATGGATCGATTTTTCCCATGTAGCTCCCCTACAATTAGTATATATTGACTCTATCTAGTATTAGTTCAATGTTTAAAAGTAGTTGAGATGGTTAAGGATGCATACTCCTATTTGAGAGGTCTTATGTTCAAGTTTTTATTTATTTTAACTTTATTTTTAAATAATTATAAAAATATGTTACCATTATTAATTAATTTAAATAGACTCTTTATTTTTATAACACTTTTGAATTCATTTTTATTATGTCTTTTCCATAAAAAAAAGTAAACATATTTAATTTTCTATTAGTTCAATGATAATTTCTAAAAATGATAACATTTTTACAATTTTAACGTGTTGGAGGTTAAAAAAATTTGTCTTACCCTAACGGGCTGGACTTTGAAAATTTACCTTCAACCGCACGGCTAAAATTAGTCTCCCAAGTTTAAATTTCTGTCTCCGCGACTGGTTGTCATCATTATATGATAGGTACTAACTACTAAATAACATTTTTTCTTTGAAAAAAAGTATGAGTAGAAGAGAATTGAGTGATGTAATTGGAGAAAAGGTAAGTAGAATGTAAGATCAATACTTCACCCTCTAATGAGTTAATTTTGGAATATCATGATTGAACAACAACTCCAAAAATAATGTTTTTTTTTTCTTTTACAATAATGACAACAATAATTTTAAGAATTTCAAAAAATTAATAATAGTTTGGTCCAAAAAAATAAATAATAGTAATAATAAAAAGAACCAAAAGGCCCCATTTCTCTTAAATCATTTGTTTCATAACTTAGCAAGTTGACATATGGGCCAACCTTACTTGGAGAGAACCATACTCTCTTCTAACTTAATCCAATAAATGGGTTTCTATTATTATTTATCATTATTATTATTATTATTTGATAAAAAAATTCATATACATAATACATGAATCATTCTATTAACTTACAAAGTACAAATACAGTACGATAATTAAGAGGAATAAAACATCTCACTCATACAGGCTAAAACCAGTGCAATGTCCATAAAGAGAAAAAAATAGACTACAAATAGCAATAAAAGAACTACAATTGTTTACTTGTAAAATAACTATTAACAATTCTTTTTCAATCCTAACTAAACAAAGTATATTGTTTAGAGTGAAAATTAATATAAAAGAACTACGAGAATGATAGCCAGATGGGTACTGATGAGGACATGAATCTGTCCGTGGGGGTCAAATAAGCATTGTTGAAACACATTTCAACACTAATTTTGATTTGACAAATATATTTAAATTAGAATTAAAATTCCTAAGATAAATTCCCAACACATTAAATTTAAAGCTTTGATTTGTTATTACTAATGTGTTTGTTGAGTGTTTTGGATAAATTAAATTCTAAGTGCAAAATAAATTGGGAAAATTACATAGAAATTCATCTTTTAGAAACTATTTACAACTATGTCAAGTCATAATTTTGTATTATGTCAAATTAGTAAAATCAGTACTTTTAATATATTTTAAGGATTAAAATTTATAAATTAGAAATCTAGAATATATTTTTGAGGGTTTATGATCTATGAATTGGAGTCTAGAATTTTTAAAGTATAATATAAAAATTATAATATACAGAGAATAATGACATATTAAGAATTAAGTTAGGTGATATGACTTAGTTGTAATTTTATAGTTAATTATGATATTCATGTAATTCACCCAAAGAAATTAAAGATAAAGCCCAAACCCATAAGCCAAGTCAAGGCCTAAGAAAGCAAAGAAGAAAGTCAAACGGATCAAAGGTTTTTGGATCCACTCAGCCCAACGGAAAGAAGGATCCAGAAGGAAAGCCAATGCCTTCACAACGAAGCTGCTGACTTCGAAGGGCAAAAGAGAAGACAGACAAGCTTCAAAGTTGACTTCCTAACTTACAGACAAAGGCTATCCAATTGAGGAAAGGTTCAGATACAGCAGACGAGCTGTCGTTGTGCTGTCTGGGAATCTTTGCCAAAAATGGAGAGACAATCTGAAGCATACTGAGTAAAGCAACTGAAGCACTGATCAACGAGACAGAGAAGACTTCGTTCTTATTGGTCGTGGCACTGAGCGCTGAGGATGAAAGGGACAGCAGAGTCGTTTCCCTCCAACGGTTATTTCGAAATTCGAAATGACTGGTGCCTTTAAGTGTCACTATAAAAGGCTTGTCATTTGTTTCATTGGAACTTGATCTTCAACAAGCAAAAACTTTGAGCAAATCCATACTTAAAGTTCCCTCTGAAAGCAAAACAAAGACATTTACACAAACTCTTATTCTTCTGTGCAAACAATAGATTAGATCATTCAAGTGTTCTTTGTTATAGAACAAAACTTTATAATTCACTAAATTTAGTTAGGAGACTCTAAGTTGCTCGGTATTTAGCAATCAGAGTTGAATAGTGCTGAGTGTAGATATATAGAGGGCGGTACTCTGTAACTGCTCGCCGACTATTGTAAAGGGTTTGTGTTCTACCCAAAAGAGCTCAGTAGTGGATTAAAGCTCGAAAAAGGAATTCTGGGGGCTGGATGTAGGCAGGAGGCCGAACCAGGATAAACTACTGAGTAACATTTTCTATCCCTTATCTCCTATATCTGCTTGCTTTTATTTCTGGCTAAGAAAACGCTTTAACTTAAGCCTAGTGAGTTGCTTGGTCTAGTGTTGAGTTCAGGAATAGACTTCTAAGTGCTATTTCCTGAATCAACATCAGAAATAACTTTAGTTGCTGATCAACTTAAGCTGTCTCTGAGTGCACTCAGTATCATTGTGCTAAGTAATCTGTGTGAGAAAATACAACCCACAATTTAAACAAGTCAGCCTAAAATCTTAAAATTTTAAATAGTTCCTTTAACCCTCCCTCCTTAGGAACTTATTATCATAACACAAGGGACCAACAAGCATTACAACATTAAAGGGGACTCCATGAGGTTTTGGACGAGTCGGTAATGCCCGAAATAGTGAGATTACCAAGCCAATGTCGGAGCTCTTGGATTTCTAGGTGATACGTTGAATGAAAGAGTAACATGACCCACACAGCATGTCATGTTATCAACATGTCGTGTGGGAGGCATCATATCTATGAAGTAGAAAGAAATCTAAATGGAACAGGACCCACACTACATGTGGATACAAAGAATTGGTCGTGTTGCTTTTTTCGTTAATTTACACGACGCATGGTTTATCGAACATCTCGTGTGGCTCATCCGGGTTTCAATGCACATATCGTGTCAAACACACCACATGCTGTTTGAGCTGACTTGATCACCAAGTTCTTCCAAGTTATGTCATTTTTGCATTATGTTTTATTTATTGTTTTGCCATTTAGCATATTTACTAGCTTTTCATTAGTTTATTTGTAATCATTATATCCACAATCCCTTAACCTATATTAGTGGCTCATCCGAGTTTCAACCTATATGACCTATCAAACACACCACACGTCGTGTGAGCTGACCTAATCACCAACTTCTGCCGAGTTCTGAGTACAGGCGTCGATTCTCAGTCCATCCTTATAATTTCCTTTCTCTTACTGCAGGTTTTACCACCATAAATATTTGATTTCAACTGAGTTTCAAACTAATTGAGATTGTGTTTTAAAGAAATTACAATATATGTACAACAGATTATATTTGAAATACATGATATTTAAACTAATTGAGATACAAAATACTATCCTAATCAATTTAATACAAAATAACCTATCATTATTATTATTATTTTGTTACAAAAGGAAGTAGTCAAGGACTACCGAACACACAACCTAGGAAAGGCGAGACCTTAAATATCCTGGGACATCAATTGATGCAGCATATTAGGATGGTGCTCAAGGAAGTAGACACCGAGTGGACAATTCTTGGCATGGTTTGCTAACCAATCAGCACAACAGTTACCTTCTCTATGGATATATACTATCTCTACCTCCCAGTTTCTAGCTAAAAGAGTTCTGATATCTTCCAAGATGCTACTAAGATCGTTGTAGCAGTCGTGATGTTGTTTTATGATATTTATGGCAAATTGACTGTTCTGTTTCGAGAATCACCTTTTTAAGCTCTTTACTCCACACTAACACCAAATCATCGAAGATATCCCAAACATCTACTTTAACAACAGAACAGATCTCAATATTCCTTATTGTTCCGGCTATCCACGAGCCCTCGTCCCTGATGATTCCCTCAGAACTAGCTCGATAGTCACCCGTACTAACTGGCCATTTGTATTTATCTTGTGCGAATCCTGATTTGGTTTTGTCCAACCGATCAGACAGTCCTCCCTTTGACCTTGCGCTCTCCTCCCTATTGTGGCAATATCGAAACCGTCCCTTATCATAAGTATGGTACCTAAACTTGTACTCTTGTTACTTTCAATTTCAACATGAAATCTATTTTTTTATTATTATTATTTATTAATATCATTGATATAATTAGAATTTGAATAACAATTTTAAGATATTAATACACAAGTTTTCTCCACATTGCATCCACATTGGGGAAGAAACATGGGACAAGTATTTGACAGCAAAGATTCTTAAGAAAATTGATGTTTGAAATGAAACTATATAATAAGAAAAAATAAAAATAAATAAAATCAAAGTATATATTAAAAGGTTGAATTAAATAAAATAATATAATACAAAGAGACTGACTGAAAGATACATAGCAAAACCATTTATAATATATAGTATGAATATAATGATAGTGAAATGAATTATATACCAACATATCAAACATTGTCTATACTTTCTGAGGCATTTTAGCCCTAACTATATATTATATTTTTAATACATATCTTCAATAACTTCCCATTAATTAATTTATTATCTATCAATATAATATATGCAAAAGCCTAAAAGCTATATTTTATTTTTTTAATAAAATATTATTTTTAGTAAAATATTATTATTATTTTTTAGTAAAATATTGTTATTATCTAGTTAGGAATATAATGATTACAACTTGACAATATTAATGCATTAGGGTTACTTTTGTAGCCATTAGATTAGATTGTCAAATTATATAAAGATTATAAATGATTCCTTTGACTTTAATAGATGGGATAAGATTAGAAAAAAACATATATTTTTAACATTATACTTAGAGTAATTCTATATCTAAGCTTTAAAATGGTATAATTTTATCGCAAATGTTAGTATTTAAGCGTAATTTTATCTTTAACGTTGACACTTTAAATCAATTTTATTTATTACTAAAAAAAACGTAAATATTTTATTATCAATTCTGCATCAGTTACATATCAGTTGATTCTAAAAAAATGTTTTTTATATAATTTTACAATAAAATTTGAGATTAATATATTTATAATATTTGACAAAGTATTGGATTTTTTTATTATTATTTACAACTCGTACAGATTCAGTTAAATTTTTTTATAAATTATTTTCACGTGTATACATATGTTTGTGATCTATTATTGTTGAGTGATAAAATGACACATATGTAAAATAAAGATGACAAGATTCATAACTGAGAAAACAATTTGATGATATTTCTCAAATTTACCTATCCTGTCAATTGCATGGGTAAATTTGTTCATGGCTGCCAACATTAGAGGTAAAAGTATAACATTTTAGACGATTATAGTAAAATTGCTATTAACTCTCAATGTTATGAGCATTTTTACACCTTGTGAAATCCAATGGAGGATATATAAATAGGGAGTGTTTGTTTTAGCTTTTCGGAGCAGCATTTCGTGTTTCACTCTAAATGCTCGTTTGTTTCCATTTTCGAGACTGCCTTCTGCCTTTCTATACTAAACAGGAGATAGAAAGTATTTGGTAAAATTCCAAAACAACTGTTTTTTGTGGAAAAAATTTAATATTTACTACTTATCAGCAACAGCAAACAGCTGAAACAAACGGACCCTAAATTGCAGGAATTGTAGTGTTTTGTTAGGTTTATAAAACAACAGCTTTTAGCTTCTTCTTTATATGGAAACATCAGAGTTTTGGAGCTTTTTATGAAAATTCGTTTGCAGTTATTTAATTTTGACAAAAGTATCTTTTTTTATTTCTACAAAACACATTTTTTAACGTCATTTCTATTTTTATAATGTTATTTTCGAAAGGATAAGATTTTGCTCCGTTTAATAAATTATTTACTTTAGTTTTTATGCAGTCATTTAGGTTATTTATATTAACTTGTGTATAATAATTTATTTATTGATCAATTTAAATATGTTTATCTCTTAAAAAAAATATGCTTATATTATACATTTTGCATATTAATAATATTAATTTATCACAATTTTACCAAACACTAATAATTAATCAGTTAATAACAAATCTTTAACGACAGCAGTAAATAGCTAACTGTAACCGTAACTACATTGCAAACAACAATAACACCCATCTGTTAACAATCCAACTAAACATGCTTTAAATTTAATTATATATTAAAGTAATTATTTGATTAATTTAGTATGACAAATGGATAATCTTTACTTTGATGGGGGATACCATTAACAACTAATTAATTAATTAATTATCTTCTATAATTTTTTATTAATTTAATAATGTCACAATTCATCCCTTTTAGAACGTCGGCAGTTACCCAAATTATCTTCCTTTACATTTTTTTTATAGCCAATTTATTACTATTTTTTTTGAAACAACCAATTTATTACTATTAGTCTCAAAAAAAAAAAACATAATTAAGTATCTGAACTTTATCTATTTTAAAGATCGAACCCCTAATTAATTATTTTTTTACATTAAACCCGTAATCATTAAATTTGTTATGGATTCAATCTTTATTTAATTTTTTCGTCGAGTTTGGGCAACATGAACTTTTGAGGATTCGACCTGTTGATGTTAACATTTTCACTTCTCGATGGATAAATAACAACAACAACAAAGTCTTAGTCTTGAAATGATTCGGGGTAGGCTAGCATGAACCATCATATAAAATCGTGAAATCAAGTCGTGTCAGCAACACAAATTATTGACTAGGGAAGAAAAAGTAAAAAGTAAAAAAAAATTACAGAAATCAATTTCTAATATGTTCTTTCAAACTAGAAATCCAGGTTTTGGAAGAAACTTGCTAGAAATGAATTTTGGTATTAGGAGAGAAAATCGATTTGGTGATTCTAAAAGGTCGAGCTTAGAAGAACCTAGAAGATTGATTTTATGTAATATTTTTTTTTTACTTTTTACTCTCTATCTATTCTAGTCAATAAACTCTTAGTTTTTATTTGTCAACGTCAATAGGCAGAATCGCCCTAACTATGCATGCTGACTAAATTCGACGGAAAAGTTAAATAAGGGTCTTGATCCTTAAAACAGATAAAAGTTAAATAAATGTCTTGATCCTTAAAACATATAAATTCAGGGCTTAATTATAATTTTGCCTTACTATTATATATTCTAATAACATTCAAATGAAATTAATAAAATTGTAAATGTAGGTCACTACAGAAATTAATAGTTAGGTCAATATTAATTATGTAAGTTTGGTAATGGATAACATTTATGGAGTCCATGACCAAATAGAATTTGATGTCTACAAAATTGGAGATTAATTTATATATTTTTTCAATTTTACGTTTCGAAACTCGTTAGACACTCTTTAAGATGAAACAGAATTTAATACTACTTTTGCTTAAATACGTTTAACTTCAGAACTCTGATGAAATCCATTGTATTAGTATTGGTATACAATGGACGATATAAAATTTAGTTATACATTTTTCGGCTAAATTGTTTTTCAATTCCATTTTACAACTTTCTAAACCGAACTTTTCACAATCGTTAAGTTTGGAAAAGCCATCTTACACCCTCAAAACTTTCAATCTGTCACGAGACATGAAGTCGTAACCACCCTTAATAGAGGTGGTTCCGGATGTTGGGATGGTTCCGGATGCCCTAGCATTACAATTAATAGGTTTGAATCTAAAGGAGATGTTATCGACACAAGTGGGGGCAATATGGTGATGGAACATTGTCCAGTCTTAGAAAGCTGGCGTCGAATTGGCTCTTTTCTGGTCCGTCCGTTCCAAGTTGTGAGTTGATTCATGGCTTCTCTGTGAACGCTATAAGGAGTCATGGTTTCTAGAGCGGATGGCATTGCATGAAGCTGGTTTCACAGAGCAACGACCACCTCCCGCTCCCTGTAGTGGAAGGATAACGTGTTGTTGCCAGTCGAGTTCAGATGGCCTGACGAGTTTGACTAAACTGAACCATCAAAAGTTAATTTTGAAATTGTCTAGTTTGGTAAGAGGTAGTGTAACGAATCAAAATAAGTTCTCGGATCTCTCAATTAGGTCAGTTTTATAATTTATCCAGTAAAAATACAGGATTAATAAATTATCTAAAATAATTATACACTTAATGTATTAAAATAAATTAAATATTAAAAATTTAATCCATTAAAAATAATAATAATAATGTCTTATAATAATATTATTATTATTTGAAAAGAAAGGTAGAAAGATTATGCATATATAGCTTGACTTGCCTAACAAACATATTGCACTTATTGAATAATATGTGGATATAGCATGACCACGTTGCCTATATGTATTTAATTATTAATATAAATATATGATATGATATTCATATTATAAAATTATTCAAAAGGTCTTTAAGTCAAGCTAATCAAAGAAAAAATGTGTAGCTACCATCATTTGAATATCACAACTTTTAAACACTAAATGCCAAGTTTTGGTTGAAAGAAAGATTAGCAAAATCATACAATAATAATAAATAATAATAATAATAAAATAGTATATAGTTTGTTAAATTTGTTCTAGATTAATGTAATATGAAATAATAAATATTACTACTCAAATCTTTGAGTTAAATCTCAAAAAATGCATTTTTAAAGGAATTATTTCCAATGTAGTAAATGATTGAAAAATAATTTTCTTGTATATGTTGTTTTTAATTGAGGGACTATCTTTAACTCTATGAGAATGGTAGTTGAGAAGGTAATTCCAGAAGTGATCGGTTTACTTTCGTGATCGACTTTCTTTATTTTGATCGGCTAAATCGGCCTAAAGCAGCGTTCGCATTCTTAGGTCGTGCATTTCCCTGGGTAGGTGCAATGAATACACAGGTAGCTTTTCCAAGTTTCACGACCAGGGTAAAAAAACCTAGAAGTTCTTTACCTGTGATCTTGTGTTCAATGCAGTAGGTAAAGCTCTCCATCATTGAAAATAGAAAGCAGCTGATTCAGTCGCATGTATCCGGCAATTATGGCATTTCTCTATAGAAACAAATACAACAATTGGACCAGAGAAAAAAAACAAGCAATTCTACTTTTATCTCTTATACCATTACGGCGGACTTACTACTGTAATGAAGTTGTTTTTAATTATAGAGTTAAAAATAGCCCTTCCATTATTTTCCGACCATTATCAAGTTGGTAATAATTTACTTAAAAATACTCTTTTTGGGATTTAACCCTAAAAGTTTTAGCAGATATTATGAAGATTAAATGCTCGTTTATTTTCATTTTTCAGAATTGTTTTTTGTCTTTTAATTCTAAATATGAGATAAAAAAAAAGTGTTTGGTAAAATTTTGAAATGGTTACATTTAGCAAAAAAAAAACGACCAAGGGGGTGTTTGTTTCTCCTATTTCTACCTCATTTTTGTTGTTTCTCGTCTAATGGCAACTAAAACATTGTTTGGTTAAACATCTAAAGCAATTCTTGTTTGTTGTTTAAGAGGGAAAAAGATTGTTATTACAAATCTATAAGTAAGTAATGGTTTTGAAGGATTGAAGAAATTGGAACTCTTGTAATATAGTGATGTTAACGTACCTTTAGGGTTTGGTATACATGTTCTATTAATAATATTTCTGTCGAGTCTCTCTTCTTTTAGATCCTTCCTTTATTGAAAATCCTTCTTCTGTTAGAAATATCCTTTTAGCAAAGGTCTTCTATTTGAAGAGGTCTTTGGACGATCTCTATCCTAGTCCTATGAGGGTTTCCCTCAATGGGAAATGTTTCCCATAAGCTCCTTAGATCAGAAGGCTCACGATGTTCCATGTGGCATTGAATCTGAAGACCCACAATGCACCTCGTGTCATATTTTATTTTATACGGTATCATATGTTCTCCTCCCTTCTTTTCTAAACTCTTTCAGGGTTCGGACTAAAAAGAGAATTTTTGGTTGCCATGGTTTTAGCTTTTATATTTTTCCTTCGTTCTTCTTAACATGTGTGTATAACTTCCCTTGTTGTGTGTGAAGTACAGAGTTTCTTTGAACTTGTAGCGCTTTTCTATCCTGCACGTTTTGTCCAAGTGGCCTGTAATTATTTCTCTCTCTTCTTACGATTGTTTGGAGAATTGGAATGACAACTATTTGATCATTACAAGCATTTATAGAGTCCGTTGAATCGTCTTCCCCATTGTTTGCTCTTCTCTCTTCTTATAAATGTAATTTCTCTTTGCTCTGAACTATCCCCGCTTCTTTTGACTCTATTAGAATTCCCAAACTTCCCTTCTGCATTTTGTGCTTTTCTTCTCCGACCATTTTGTTCCTTTCCAATAAGTTCATCTTTCCCAGTCCTACTTTTTCCTTTGTTTGCATGCCATGGGTCGTAAGAAGTCACATGTTGAGGAGGTTTCTGATTCTGATACTAAAAAAACCATTGTCCATAAACTAAAAAACTTTAAGCAGCCTTCGATCCTAAATGACATTTCTTTAACTTAGTTGATTTTACAGTACCCTGAGTTCGAACATTTGGGATTTTCTATGCCGACCATAGACCAACTAATAACTAATTATCTGAAAGGGCATCTTAGTACGAGCAAATAATTCCTATAAAAATGAATAATGTTAATTTTACTCCTAACATTGGCATCCACTAGCAAATTTACCTCTAATATTGACAAATTGGGTCAATTTGATAAATAATTCATCAAACTGCCTTCTTAGTTATGAATAGTGTCATCTTACACTTCACATATGCGTCATTTTATCACTCATTAGTAACAATTGGCAATCATATGAATAGATGTAAAAAAAATTATACTTTATTTTATACGATTTGGACAAAAATATAAAAATATTTCGTCAAACTTAAAAATATGAATCTCTAATTATATTATTAAATAATAAAAAATGTGAATCTTAGAACCAATTGATAGGCAACTGGTACAGAATAAAGAATAAAACATCTGTCTTTTATAATTATATCTAAAATTGATCAAACTTGTCAACATTAGAGGTGAATTTGCTCTTGGTTGCCAATATTAAGAGTAAAATTGTACCATTTTAAATATTAAGAGTAAAATTGCTCCTGCCGTCAACACTAAGAATATTTTAGGACCTTATTAGGTGAAATTGCTCTTGGTTGCCACTGAACTTTACCTATTTTAACATTGTAGCCATTGAACTTCAATTATTAACAGTATAGCCACTGAACTTTACACTTTTTAATACCAGTGGTCACTCAACTTTAACTAACTCCTCAAGATGACCGTTAATGACCACAAAATGAAAATATTCAAGAATTAAAATTGTTCAGAACATCATTCATGAACCCACATTTTTTATTTTTCAAAATCACATTTTTTTAGCTCTCTCTCTAAAAATTCACACTCTCTCCTAACCAAACAACACCTAAATTACCTCAAAACAAAAAAAAAAATCAAGAATTAAAGTTCCTTAGAATATCACTAACTCTTCGAATTTTTTATTTTGAGACCGTCAATGGTGGTTTTGAGGCATTAAGTGGCCACCTGTGTTAAAAAGTGTAAAATTCATCGGCTACATCGTTATGAATTAAAGTTAAATGCCTACAATGTTAAGATGGGTAAAGTTCAGTGGCCATGAGTTTAATTTACCCCTTATTAGTCCAACGACTTTTGTTAGGTCACATTTATTTTTGGAAGGTAAAAGTACCTAACTATATGTTGTCCACTATTCTTGTACCAAATGTCTTTAATTTTAATAATATTTTATTTTTTTAAGAAAATTTAATAATAATTAAAAAAAGTATTATTTGTTTTTTCTGCAAATTATAAAAAAATTAAAAGGGCAATATGAATAATGTGACCTTATAGGCAAAGGAACATATATTATAAATACACTATTGGAAGCAGCCAAATACTGTCTTTCATAAATTTTCATGTTTTTTTCAGGCTGTTAGAGACCAAAGTTAGGTGGGACTAAAATTAATTTTTTATTTTTAGGACAAAAAATTCAATTTGTACATGAAACTTAGTTTAAATTGATAAGCAAAAATTGGTTGTTTTCATACAAGAGAATAATACTTATTTATAATGTACAAAATCCTAGGAAAAAAACAGTTTAAATACTAAAATAGTGTTTAGTATAAGGTGATGAGAAGTTGGGATCTGGATGTCTTGTCGAGTTTATTTGTAGTATCTGTATCGGGAACGGTCTTTTGGGATACACTTCGACGATCAAGTTAGTATTCAGTGGTAGGAAGATAATGATATAGAGAGAAAAAGTATGGATCGTTTACCATGGGTCGGATCCCTTATGTATAGGCTTGGTCCTTTGGATGGTGCAATATCCTTACTGCCCCTAATTAGAGTCCGGGTGTGATCGTCATTCTTGGTTGTGCGCGACAGCAAGGGTGGTTGGACTTTTGACTAGTGGACCTAATTCCCCGTTGGGTGTTGTTTGTAGGCATTCGAGTCCATATGCTTCATCGTAAGGTATAGCCTAACCTTGCAATTAAGTTCGTTTTTTTTTTAAGATTTGTTTTTGTTACTGACTCGAATTGATGAGTTATTGAATTTTACACCGAACTGATTCAATTGGACAGAGATTCAGCTCACTCATACTATATTCCTTCATTCACCTTCATAATTGAATCTATATTTAGATAGAAAGTGATAAGAACTAGTTCCTTGTTAGATAAGGAAATCATTTCCTAGTATAAATAGACTTCACTAAACCGTTGCATTGGGCGGTTTCAATTACTCAGAGACAAGCTACACTGTAGTCCCATCCAGTACAACTTGAGGAGGAGTGATAAGAAGTAGTTCTTTATTAAACAATAAAATCATTTCCTGGTGTAAATAGACTAAAGTATATGGCTTGCAGCTTGCAGTATATAATTTGTATATGATTCCAGTTGGTGTAGAGAGAGAGAGAGTAAGTAGAGAGAAAAAAGTATATGGATCCTTTATCGTGGGAAGGATCCCCTTATTTATAGGCTTGGCTCTTGGGGTGATGAAATATCCTTACTACCCCTGGTTAAGTCATGGTGGGATCGGCATGTCTAGCTGTGCGTGATAGCAAAGGGTGGTTGTACTTTGACAAGTGGGCCTAATTCCCCGTTGGTCGTTGTTTGTGGACCTTCGAGTCCAGATGCTTCATCATAAGGTATAGCCTAATATTGCAATTAAGTTCATTTTATCTAAAAGATTTGTTTCTGTTACTGACTCGAATTGATGAATTATTGAATTTTACATCGAACTGATTCAATAGGACATAGCTTCGATTCACTCATACTATATTCCTTCATTCACCCTATTAATTGAATCTATAATTAGATAGAAAGTGATAAGAACTAGTTCCTTGTTAGATAAGAAAATCATTTCCTAGTATAAAATAGACTTCACTGAACCGTTGCATCGGAGGCGGTTTCAGTTATTCAAAGACAAGTTTACAATGTGATCACGTTCAATACAGCTTACGGGGGAGTGATAAGAAGTAGTTCTTTATTAAGCAAGGTAATCCTTTCCTAATGTAAATTGACTACACTACACAGCTTGCAGTATAGTATCTGTATAGGATTCCACTTGCAGAATTTATATAAATTTTCACAATTAATGGTTCGGCCATATTATCGTGTCTGTGTATATATATGCATTCTTTTTCAATTAATTTATTGTTACGTCTCTTTTTAAATTATATTTTTATCTCTAATTATACTACCCTTTACTTAAACAAATTTTATTTTGCTCTTTTACTAAAAATAAACTAATAACATAATAAACATATTCATCTAGCTACATTTTAATGGTAAATGTCAATTAATAAATCTAAATTTACTATTATATTTTTGGAAATTATATTTCTCTTTGAAATTATATGGATTAAAATTAACAATTATACCAATGAATACTATTAGAAAATTTGAGAAGAATATAAAAATATTAGATTTTTGTTTGAGTAAAATTATAAATTATAATATATTATATAATATCCAAGATACTATTAGCAATCATTTTTTATTTTTTATTAAAGGCTGGTTATCGAGGAGGAGCCGAAGACGGACATCCCAGCTATGCTGGCACCCCCGAATCAATATTATTAAAAGAAAAAATAAAAATAAAAAATCCGAATACAAAAGAATGGAAGAATAAAAAATACAGAACATGATCAAGAGAAACGGTAAGAGCACCGTCCTCCTCTATTGTGAAGAAAAGCTGATTCACAGAAGCCCGGAATATCATCCCACCACGTAAAACTAGAAGCCGTCCGTCCAAAGTTTGCAAGCGAGTCATCAACCTGATTGTCTTCGCGGAAAATATGAGAAATAACACAGTTCATAGCTTTAACCTGTGTCAAACAATTTAACCAATTCTGTCTAATTACCCAAGGAACCGATGTGGATTTGGATTTCAGCATCTGCACTACATACATAGAGTCGCTTTCAATCCAAATCATCCGCCAACCTTTGTTGTAAGCCAAATCAATAGCATGAATAGCCGTAGACAGCTCAGCAAGGAAGGCAAACGAACTGGTGATTGGAAAAGCAAATGCTCCCAGACACAAACTAGTACTTGAGCGAAAAATTCCTCCACACTCGGCCGGTCCAGGGGAACCCCATACAGAGGCATCAATGTTAATCTTCGTCCAATCCCTCGGAGGAAGCTGCTAAACAACCGGGATGATTCGCGGCCCTTTAGTAAGCCTTTTAGGAATCCCGAACTCTCCCAAAATTTGTGTTTCCACTAACGAATTCCATGTAGTACCCCGGTCCGTGTGAGAAGATTCTCTCAAGGCTCTCCAAATGCATCTTAAAACCATTACTGTTTCCGGTTTTTCATCCTCAAAAATGCATCTATTCCGAGTAATCCACAACGCCCAAATAGAATTTCCAATTGCAGCTGCCCATAATTCAGAAATTTGAGAGCTAAAGCGCTGAACAATGGCATCACTTATGAGAGATTTAAGTGTCGAGCTTGTGTTGATCCGACGTCCAAACAACGAGCTAATACCTTGCCAGATAATTCTAGCAAATGGACATGAGACGAAAAGATGATCAATTGATTCCACATCAGACAAACATAAGCTGCATCGCGAGATAATAAAACATCAACGTAATCTCAGCTTGTCGTGAGTAGGCAAATAGCCGAGATAGGCACGCCATGCGACCAACGAATGTGTAGGAGGAACGCACGGATGTCGAAGGAAATGACACCATTGTTGCTGATCAACTGGATCCCTAAGCCAAGCATACAACAATTTAACAGTAAGAACCCCACTCATAGCAGGCTTCCACACGCATTTATCATCCACGCCCTTTCCACGCTTAATGCGTCGAACCCTACCCTCAACGTCTGAAGGAAGCACAGGCAGGTTATTCTAACTATCTCCATCCAGATAATTTTCAACCGAATCCGAACAAGAACGTTGTTGTCGAGCTATTTACCCAAACAATTATTAGCAATCGGCTAAGTTTTACTAAATAGGTTTACACAAGTCAAATCAGTTAAACAAACGACTAACATTTAAAATCTATTTGTCAAACAAGGCCTGTATAGCATCAAAATCACTATAAATTAGTTATAGATAAAAGTGTAAATTCCAAATAAAATCTCGTGTTTGAATTGTCAATCGTATGTCTGCCTTTTTTTTGCGATGAAGAGATGACCGAGATTTTTCGTGTTACTAAAAACAATAATATTTTAATTTGACATTCTAAAAATGATTGTTAACGACCTCAAAATGAAAATGTCCAATTCTTAAAAAAAATTATTTTGAGGTCATTAATGTGTTATTTGGTGGGGAGAGATAAAATGAATATTTAGACTGAGAAAACTCCAAAAATGATAATTTAAGAAAAAAAATGTGGATTCATAATAAATGTCATACTAAACAGTTTTAAATTTTGAAAATTTTTATTTTAAGGTCGTCAATAGTCATTTTTACAGTGTCAAATTAAAAGATCATCGTTTTTAGCAAAACGATGAACTTCGATCATTTAATGATCGTAAAAAAAACTACATACATACATTTGATAATTCGTGTAACCATAGAGCTGTAATCGAGCCGAGCGGAGCTTTGACCTGCTCATGCTCGGCTCGCTAGAAAACTGACGAGCTTAACATTTTGTTCATGAGCTGCTCACGAACTGTTAGTGAGCTTGTTCATGAGCACTCACGAGCGGTTAACTAATTCAGTTCGTGAACTTCTCTCGAGAAAAACTCATTAATTATATTGATTTGAAATTTCTTTAACACAAAACTGTATAGTTTTGAAATTTACAAAACTACGTTGTTTTACATTCCCCTTTTACATAAATATTATTATTAAAAAAATAATTGAATCAAGCTTGCTCACAAGTGTGTTCATGAACATTATAGTCGGACTTACTCATGAGCTTGTTCATGAACCTATGATCGAGCATGCTTGCGAGCAAGGGGGAACCAGTCAAGAGCTCGGAGACCCGGAGACCCTGGCTACCGACTCCACCTTTGAGTACCTGTAGTTCCGCCCTTTGTAGCCCCCTAATATTACTTTATATACATTTTATGTATTATTATTTTAATATTTTAAAGTAGATGAGATGGTTTAAGATGCATGCTTTAATTAAGAGTAACCATGTTTTTATTTTATAAATTTTTTTATTTATTTTAACTTTATTTTTTAATAAGGCAAAAGCTAATGAGCGCCCCCAGGGCGCTCGTTAAGAAAAATAATTGTCATTAATTACTACATTGAAAGAATAAATAAAAGGATGTCATTATTGATCATTAATCATTTTTTGGCTAATTGATCATTAATCATTTTTTTGACTAATTGATCATTAATTACTCCATTTTATACCCACCATAAGAGCATCTCCAAGAGACTCTTAGTGATTTAAGAGTGGCTAAGATATATCATCTCCAACAATGCTCTTTATATTCACTCTTTATTTATTATTTTATTATTAAAATTATTCTTTATTGTTACATTACCAATAGTGTGAGGAGAGAGACACATCAATAATAAATTATTAATAAAAAATAAAGTTAGGAGGCACTAAGAGGTGGAGAGAGACTCTCTATTAATAGAGATGATGGAGAGGCTCTTAGTGATTTGAGGAGCCACGAAGAGGCTGTTGGAGATGAATTTTCATTCTCCCTCCTCAAATTTTAACTTAAGAGCCAATTTAAGAGGCTGTTGGAGATGCTCTAACATCTCATTCCCTCTATTTTCTATTCCCACCATTTCATCTTCCCTTAGAAATTTTATAATTTTTTCAACCTTTTCCCCCACTTCATTTTCCGCCAAAAAAAAATAATGATCACATTACACTTTCAATTATAAAGTCTTAATATCTCATTCCATCTACTTCATTTCTGTCATTTCATTTCCACTTCTTTGAGTTGAGAGCAAAATGTTTGATTTGAATGTCCTCCCATCCAATGAAGAAATAGCTGCATTCATGGAAGGAGATAATGTAGAAGAAACTTATGATCAAGCAAGCCTACGGTTACAACCATTTGTGGGTTATAAAATCCTATTTTTTTTATTTGATTGAGATGAGAAATGATTGTTAAATTGGACAGATGAAATGGCAAGAAGGAAGTGGAGAGGATGTTCAGGCCTTAAATTTCAAAGGTCAATTTGATTATTTTTTTTTATTGGTGGAAAGGAAGTGAGGACATAAATTGAAAGAAAAAAAATCTGCAGAAATTGAAAGAAAAAAATTTCAAAAGGAATGTGAAATTGTGGGAAATATTATGGAGGGAATGAGATGTTATGGTGGGAAGATTAAAAAGAGTTGAAAAAATTATAAATTTTTTAAGGGAATATGAAATAGTGGGAATAGAAAATAGAGGGAATGAGATGTTATGGTGGGAATAGAATGAAGTAATTAATGATCAATTAGTAAAAAAATGATTAATGATCAATAATGACATCTTTTTATTTATTTTTTCAATGTAGCAATTAATGACAATTATTTTTCTTATCTAGCGCTCCGGGGCGCCCGTTAGCGGGCTCGTTTTAATAATTATAAAAGTATGTTACCATTATTAATTAATTTCAATGGAATCTTTATTAAACACTTTTAAACTCATTTTTTATATATTTTCCATTAAAAAGTTTAACTTTTTATGTTTGAGACTCAAATAACTTAATTACTAAATAAAATTTTAATTTATGAAAAAAAACTAAAAATAAGAAAAATGTTATAATTTTATAGAAACTAGCGTTTAACCAATATAAAATTAAATATGTTTACTCTTTTGAGGTAGTGCATTTTCAATCTTTTAGCCAACACATGAAAACGATGTTTTAATGTGCTGGAGATTAAAAAAATTTGCTTAGCCTTGATGTTTCAAAAAAGTTATCCATCCCCGTTCTCGGGAGCTAAACGAGAACAAACTTATCCCCATTTTCGTCCCCATAGGGATCCCCACTACATATGTTTCAAAAACGTTATCCACATTCTCAATTCCCTATTCTCCATGGGAATCACTGTTTATTTTAAAATAAATCAGTAAAGACAAAAACGTTTAGAAAAAAAAAGACTAATAATACAAACTATTAACCATCATTCTCAAATTTTCCAAATCACAAAAAAAAAAAAAAAACAATCAATCACCTAATTAAAATGTATCTAAATCATAAAAAAAACATCAATTATCACGAGGAATATAACGGGGCAGGGATGGAGATCTCGTATGGCCAGGATACCTTTTCCCATCCCCGTCCTATCCTCGTCCCGGTGATAAAATTATTCTCATCTTCATTCTATGGAAATTTTTTTCGGGATTCTCTATCCCTATCGGAATGGATCACCGACGGGCACGGGAATCTCTACCCGTTTACATCCTAAGTTTATCTAAAAAAATCACTATAAATTGTAGTAATAATCATCACCCAATCGTCACCTTCAACATCATTATTATTATTATCACCATAATAATAATAATAACAATATTATCACTCCCCAAAATATCACTCGTCCAATCCACATCGCTCCTTTTCCCCCACCTCATTCACCGTACACTACACGCTCCGACTCCGCGCGTAAATACTCCTAACTTACACCCCCATTCAAAATTTTCCATGATAGTACTATACGATATATCACAGTGGATATTATCTTTCGTTCTCATTCATTAAAGATACAGTTACTTGCGTACATCTTACGTCACTATCCAATCTAATTCTTACACGTAACCCTCAAATCAATTACCCTATATTGCCGTACGATTTTCCGTCATACTCATTAATGGATGACCGTAGGATTTAAATTAACTTCTTGTTATCTGTAATCTAACGGTGAAAATGGGATATACCTAGAAAACGAAGTTTGCACACTTATGTACAAAGTGAAAATGACTCCAAAAAGCTGACATTATAATCACTTCCAAAAGTTAAATTCCACCAAGGTATATAGTAAATAAAATCTAATAAATAATTTATTAATTTCTATACTTTTTATCTATTACTATTATGGTCAGTACAGTTCGGTACAGTTCGGGAATTTGAAAATCTCTAGAATTGTATTTACTAAAGTCAACGGTACAATTTGGTTCGGTCCTAACGAAAAAATCAACGGTTCAATCCGGTTCTGGATCTTTTTTTCGGATATTCGGTACGGTTCTAGAATCTCCAGAATTTGAATGAAAATCTCCAGAATTGTACCTAATTAATTCAACGGTACAATTCAGTTCGGTCTTGTAGAAAAAAGTCAACGGTTCAATCCAATTCTGAATCTTTTTTTTCGGATATTCGGTCCGGTTTAAGAATCTCTGAGATCTACGCTCAGCCCTAATTACTACAACAAATGGGTGTATATATTTTATATTTTTAAGTTTTATACCACTAAATTCTTTAGCTTTTATATTTGATTTTGAATGTGAAAATACAAAATTATTTTTAATTATATAAATATAAACTATCTTTTCATTTTCATTTTCAATCAAAACATTTTAATGATGCTTATATTAATATATATCAATTTTTTAAAAACTGGATCGGAAGTCAAACCGGATTGATAACAGGATCAAGAGTCAACTGGTTCAACCGATTGACTCGGCTTAATTGAATCAGATGACCTCATAAGCTTTAGCAAGATCAATTTTGAGGGTCATCCAGCGAACACCCGTCGTAGTACGCCACTACATAGTATGTACTAAGTAAACTTTGTTTATATTGCAAAAATCAATTAAAATTTTAATAATATTTATCAAAATATATAAAAAAATAAATACTAAATAATATTTTATACTTTAAATAATATTTATCAAAATATATAAAAAAATCAATATTAAATAATATTTTAAATTTTAAATTTTAAGTATTAGTATAATGTATAAGTATATAGTGTTGTTATTAACCATAAGTTGAAAGCTAGCTTAGTGGTAAGATGTATATTGTGAAACTTAATAATCCAGGTCCTTAAACCCTCCTTCTACACATTTAACTTTTTTAATTAAACCTGAGCTCATTATTATCTTTTATCAACTTAAGACTTAAATATATAACAGATAAAGAGAATTTAGAATAACTTGAAATACACGTATTCTATGCTATGAATGAAACGGACAAGTGATGAATGAAAAATTGATACTCAGCGTCAACCACTTGAAATGGTTTTGAGAAAGATAAAGAAAATTAAGTTTTCTAATCCCACATAGAAAAAAAAAATAGTAAGTTTTCACTAGTTTATAAGTAAAGGGTTTTTACAATCCTTTAACTAATTATTAGAGGAAAGACTTTTATGCGCAATGCGGTGCAATCGAAGCACCACCCGATTTGAGTGTTTTGTGTTTATGCACGCTACTCTTATTATACGTTCACATGACACAGTGGATTCATGGGTGTCAAAGGTATTTATGAAGGTTTGAGCTTGTATTGTGGCTTAATGAAAGAATGGGATGAATGATTGGCTTCAATAGGGCTTTTACTACCGTTATGTAAAGGGGTTTTTGGTTGTCAAAGAGTATGTCTAAATAACTCAATGGGCTAGAGCCTAATGGCTTAAATCATTTTAAGCCTAAACTAGACGTTTGCGGCTTTGATTAAGTGTGGAGTGAGCTAATTACCACTACAATGCTTGTAAGGCTCTTAGAAGAACGTTTGAGCATATCTCATTCTGTTTAAATGCTCTTGTGAATGGTTCATATCCTTACTGAATATGTGGGTTTTGTTCCGTGTTTGGCTTTCAACTAACAAAGTGATCAATATTGACAATACATACAATTATAGTTCATAAAGCCTAAAGTTCCTGTTCAAAGTTCTTAAGTTTTCAACCTTTACTCGGTAAGCACTTACTAGAATGGATGATTGTCAACAAGTGAAATTTCACCCTATTAACGTTTACATAGGGCCCGTTTATTTTATCTACTGTTTGTTGTTGTTGTTTGCTGTTATGGTTTGCTATTTGCTGTTACGATTTGCCGTTTGCTGTTGGAAAAAGCTGTTTTTTCAAAAAGCATAGATTCTCTGCTTTTGTAAAATGCTATTTTTCAGGTGTAAAAGACAAACAGGAGGTCACTAACCAAACACCTAATGCTGTTTTTCAGGTGTAAAATCCAAAAATGTATTAAAACAACCAGTAAAAGGAAACGAAAAGAAGAAAAACTCCCTCAATTATGTGAAAGAATGAAACTTTTGTATTGATTTGCAATTTTGACCAGTCTACTATCCGATTTAGGTTTGTAGCCCTTAATGAAAATTCTAAAGCAATGTCTTAGATTAACAACGCATTTTGAATTGCATCAATCAAAGTAGAAACGAAGGAGTTATGGCCAAAATACTGCAGGTGGTCACTAAGATGCGAAGTCTGCCTTAGACGAGTAGTAATTAGCTTGCCGAGTAATGATGTTACTCACCGAGGAGGACCTGGAACTGCATTTTTCACATCTTTAATCAACTTATTTCATGACTATTCCATCCCTTTTGCCGATTAAGATTCTAACAAATCAATTAAGCTCTAAAACAAAACGGACAAAAAATTAGCAACAAGAAGAAATAAAAAAGTAAAGAAGAAAAATTAAACGTAAAAGCATAAAATTAAAAGAGTTGGGTTGCCTCACAATAAGCGCTAAGTTTATAGTCGTTTAGCTTGACTAATGACTTTCCTTTTATGTATATGAATGAAATCTTATGAGGAATCCAAACTCTTTGATGAAAATTCCATGAGTGCACAATGGATTCTTCACATAATTCCAAGCAATCAATATCAACGATAGAAATTTAAAACGTTTATGAAGAATTCGTGATTTCTCCCTCTTTGACTCTTGTGGTAAATCATGTTGAAACACCTTTCCACATGATTTTGATTTGACAAAATTATTTAAGTTAATCCATGATTAAGGGGCAATTAAATTTAAGTGCTTTGGTTTAATTGTACTAATGTGTTTATTCAATGTTGAGTATAATTTTAAGTGAACAGAAATAAGGAGTACGACAGAATAAAGTCAGCATGAGGCACAGAAACTGAGTAAAACACGACTCAGCATATTAGAAGAAAAGTCATCTTCAGAACAAACGCTTGAAGATGAAACTGGCCAAAGAAGCTGAGTGGGACTCAACTCAGCATAATAGAAGAAAAGTCTTCTTCAGAACAAACGCTTGAAAACGAAGCTCACTGAAGAAACTGAGTGGAACATGACTCAGCCTCGCCAAAGATGAAAGATCAAAGGCAACGTTTATAAGTTCAAGCTGAGTGTTCATCAGGACAGCGCGAATGATCCCTTTGCAAAAAGACAAGATCCGACAACTGTCTGCACCAATACAGAAGCTTTGGAATTACGCACGGAGACAGTTTCGAGATGCATGGGTCAACTGGCCGTTGGCTAAAAGACGAAACTGGCGCTAGAAGATGAACCTGGCGGAAGAAGACAAGCCTGACGCCTGCTAATTTCATATGACAGGATTGGCCTGTAAAATCAGTATGCTGACCAGTGAATGACGCAAGGAGCCGTTTGAATTCAATGGATACATCCGAATTCAAATGATTGAGGCATCAGAAATTCACTATAAAAGGACAAGTCCAACTCTTGGATCCTTTGCCGAAGTACAAAAAGAAAAAGAGCATACATACAAAGCACATTCAAACAAGAAAAGAAAATCTTACACCAAATTCCTATCTCTGTGTAAAATTCTAGATTGAATTTGTATTCATCTAAAGTGTTCTTCATTTAGAAAGAACAAATTTGTATCAATTGTAAAGATTGAGAGAGTGGTGCTGAGTACTCGGTTTTAGTACTCAGCGGTAGAGAAAATCTGAGTGTTTGGTTATAGCGCTCAGTAGGGGTTGAGTAGACGAATAGAGGAAGGTACTCTTGCATATTCAACTGCCTTGTAAACGGCTTGTGCTCTACCTTTAAAGAGCTCAGTATTGGATTGAAAAAGCCCGGAAGGATTCTGGGGACTGGACGTAGGCGGTGAGGCCGAACCAGGATAAATCTGCTGAGTAATTTCTAACCCTTTCTATATATATATATATATATATATATATATATATATATATATATATATATATGTGTGTGTGTGTGTGTGTGTGTGTGTGTGTGTGTGTGTGTTGCTTGATTAAATTACTCAGGATATAAATTGTATAAGTTGACACTGAGTAATCAGATTGCTGAGTTGGAAGCTGGCCTAAGTGTTAATTCCCAACTCGCAAGTAAAACGGCTCTAGTCAGTCTCTGACTAAAGCTGTCTTACATCTCTCTCGGCCGTGCTGACTAAAACTGAGTTAGATAATTTAAAGAATTGATTAAGTCAGCATAATTAAGCGAAAAAGTTACATTAGTTCCTAACCCCCCCCCCCCCCTTGGAACTAATTACACGGGACCAACAAGTGGTATCAGAGCTCAGTAGCTCACTACTCAAAGATAAAACTATCTTGAGCTGATCCCTATAAATGGCTGAGAACAGCACTCGCTTCCTTCCTGGAAATCAAACAACACAGATACTCCCTGAGGATTATCTATTAGTCGGACTCCCTTATTCTTCGGATCAAATTACACATTTTGGAAGAACAGGATGAAAAACTTTATTCAAGCTACAAACATGAGTGCATGGCTTGCAATAGTTCAAGGCCCATATGTGCCTTACAAAATAGTAGACAACGAGAAAGTTGTTAAGAGTGAAACTGAGTGGTCAGAGGATGACCTTAGAAAACTCCAAAATAATGCTTCGGCTATCAATATGCTTCACTGTGCGTTAGATGCTGCAGAGTACAAAAAAATTTCAGGTTGTGAGTCAGCACAGGAAATATGGAAGAAGCTGGAGGTGACCTGTGAAGGTACCAGCAAGGTCAAGGAATCAAAGGTGAATCAACATATGAGATTATACGAGCTGTTCGAGATGAATGACAATGAAGACATTTCGAAAATGAACGCAAGATTTACCAACATCATAAATGAGCTGAAGAGACTCAGCAAGAACTTCACGGAAGAAGAGCAGGTGAAGAAAATCTTGAGAAGTCTACCCAAAAGCTGGCAAGCTAAGAAGACAGCTGTGGAAGAGGCTCGGGACTTGACCACATACAAATATGACGAGCTGATCGGATCTCTGCTGACCCACGAGATCTCAATGAAGAACTTTGAAGCTAAAGAAAAGTCAGAGGACAAGAAACAAAAATCACTTGTCATGAAAGCTGACTCAACAGAAGCTGACTCATCAGATGATGAGGAGATGGCCATGTTTACCAGGAAGATGAAGAATCTGTTCAGAAAGAACGACAAGAACAGTAAAAAGCAATTCAGAAGAAGTGATAAGTACAAAGCTGAGCCCAGCGACAGCAGATACAAAAAGGACAACTCGAAGCCTGTCACATGCTTTGAATGTCATCAAACTGGGCATATTAAATCAAGCTGTCCCACTTTGAAGAAAGAAAAGAAAGGCAGCAGAAAAGCAATGGTGGCAACATGGAGTGACAGTGATGAGTCAGCCTCATCAGAAGCTGATGCCACGGAGTCAGCAAACATATGTTTTATGGCTGATGAAGCTGCTGATCAATGCCGATCTGAGCAAGCTGACCACTCAGATGAGTCTGACCAAGAGGAACACTCTAATAAGTTAACATCTCTTCTCATGCTTAGAAATGAAATGGTTAACGCCCTGAGTGATTTATATACACTGACTAAAAAGTGTAATAAGAAAATAAAGGCACTCAGCAGGCGATGTGATGAGATTGAGGAGGTCAAACTAAGTGATCTCCGACATCTACTTCAGGACAACACTAGACAGGATGAAAATTTGAAAATAATGCATAAATTTGTCTCTGAAGTCCAATCAGACTCTAAGAAGCTGAGAAAGGACATCACAACCTTACAGAACCAGTTGAGTACATCGGCTAAGAAAAGGTTCTATCCCAATGCTGAGTATCAAGGTACTGGTCAGCATCGACAGTACACTCAGCAGAACAGTCAGTGTGACTATTATGGAAAGAGAGGACACATGATAAAAGTGTGTTAGTATGCTCAGCACCATCGTGCTGACCAAAAGAGGAAATACCCTCAAAGGGTAATCTTTTGTGACTACTGTGGTAAAGATGGCCACACCATAAATGTATGTCGTCACAAAATAAAACATGATGCTTCACCTGTTTATGCTAACTAACGAGGACCCAAAAAGAATTGGGTACCTAAAGATGAATAATTTAAAATGCAGGTGAGCCTGAGGTGCGCGGAGAAGTCAAAGCTTTGGTATATTGACAGCGCATGCTCGAGGCATATGACTGGTGATGAAGCTTAGTTCATCACACTTGAACATAAACGAGGTGGAAGTGTAAGCTTTGGAGACAACAAAAAGGGCAAGATAGTAGGTTCAGGTACTATCGGATGTAACCCTACTATTGAGTCAGTCTCCTTAGTCAGGGGTCTCAAATATAACCTATTGAGCATGGCTCAGCTGTGTGACATCGGTAGAAAGATTGTATTTGATGCCACTGAGTGTCGGATACTCGAGGGAAAAACAAACGATTTGATTTTAACTGCCCCTCATGTTGACAATGTGTACATGTTGAGTTTAGAAAAGAATTTTTCGAAAAACATATGCTTAGTGTCAAAGGAGGATAACTCCTGGCTATGGCATAAGAGACTTGGTCATGTAAGCATGGATCTCCTTGCCAAATTAGCAAGAAAGCAATTAGTTGAGGGTTTGCCCAAACTTAGATTTGAGAAAGATCAATTATGTAATGCCTGTCAGCAAGGTAAACAAACCAAAAAGTCTTTTCAAAGTAAAAATATTGTCTCAACCAAGCGTCCATTGGAATTACTACACTTGGATCTTTTCGGACCTACCCAGCCACTCAGCTTGGACGGTAAGAAATTTTCCTTAGTCATTGTGGATGATTTCTCTCGGTGCACTTGGGTCATCTTGCTGAGTAGCAAGGATGAAGCTTTTGAGACATTTTCAACACTGATCAGAAAACTTGAAAATGACAAAGATTTAAAATTAGCTCACATCCGTAGTGATAATGGCGGAGAATTCAAAAACCAACAGTTTGATGAATTCTGTGAAGTTAGCGGCATTGACCACAATTTTTATGCTCCTAGAACTCCTCAACAAAATGGGGTAGTTGAAAGGAAGAACAGAACATTAGTTGAAATAGCTAGGACAATGCTGAGTGAGAATAGGCTTCCAAAGTATTTCTGGGGTGAAGCTGTCAACACAGCATGCTATATACTCAATAGGGCTTTAGTTAGACCTATTCTTAAGAAAACCTCCTATGAACTTTGGAAAGGACGAAAGCCCAACATTGGATACTTTCGTGCTTTTGGTTGTAAATGCTTTATACTCAATACGAAAGACAACCTTGCCAAATTTGATTCTAAAGCTGACGAAGCGATCTTTCTAGGGTACTCAACTAACAGTAAAGCATATAGGGTGTTCAATAAACGAACTCAAGTCGTAGAAGAGTCTGTCCATATCGAGTTCGATGAAACTGACCCTGCAGGAAAGTCAAGTCAGTCTGCCGAAGATGACCTAAGCTCAGATTCCGCTGACCAAAATAGAGCTGCTGAGTCATTACCACACGGGCTGACCAAAGGTAAAAACGAACCTGAAATTACCTCTGCTGACCAATCTAAAACTGCAGATATTGTTGAAACACCTGCTCCTGACAACTCAACCTTACCCAAAGAAATCAAAATTCCAAGAGGACACTCGGAGAAGTCCATTCTTGATGCTGCTGAGAACAACCTGATGACAAGAAATCAACTCAGGAGATATCTTAGCAATGTTGCATTCGTCTCAGTCCATGAACCAAAGAATTTCACCGATGCTGAGCACGACGAATTCTGGATCAATGCTATGCAAGAAGAGCTTGATCAATTCAAAAGAAATGAGGTATGGGATTTAGTACCAAAACCTAGGAATCAAAAGACCATAGCGACTAAATGGGTCTTTAGAAATAAACTAGATGAGCAAGGCAATGTAGTCAGGAACAAAGCCTGACTTGTAGCTCAAGGCTATAGTCAGCAAGAAGGCATTGACTATGGTGAGACCTTTGCTCCCGTTGCTAGGTTAGAGGCTATATGAATATTATGTGCATATGCTAGTTTCATGAACTTCAAACTATATCAAATGGATGTTAAGAGTGCATTTCTTAATGGATTTATAAACGAAGAGGTATATGTTAGTCAGCCTCCAGGGTTTGAAGATCCAAAATTTCCAAACCACGTTTATAAACTCAAGAAGGCCCTGTACGGCCTGAAATAAGCACCACGTGCTTGGTATGAGAGGTTGACCAGTTTCCTGCTGACCAGGAACTATGTCAGAGGCAAAGCTGACACTACCTTAATCATTAAGAAAAAGGGTAAAGATACCCTGCTGGCACAAATTTACGTAGATGATATTATCTTTGCTGCTACTAATGAATCTATGTGCAAAGAATTTAGTAAATAGATGCAAACTGAGTTCGAGATGTCAATGATGGGCGAACTCAACTTCTTCCTTGGACTACAAATCAAGCAAGGGAAGAATGGCATCTTCATTAGTCAGTCTAAGTATGCCAAAGAAATGTTAAAGAAATTCGATATGGAAGAATGTAAGCCCATATCTACCCCAATGGGTACTGGCACTGTCCTTTGCGCTGACGAGAAAGGTAAGTCAGTAGACAGCAAGTTATTGTTGAAACACCTTTCCACAAGATTTTGATTTGACAAAATCATCCATGATTAAGAGACAATTAAATTTAAGTGCTTTATTTTAATTGTACTAATCCGTTTGTTCAATGTTGAGTATAAATATAAATAAAGATAAATATAAAAAGTAAGACAGGAAGAGGTTAGCATAGAAGCCTAAAGTATCAAGCTGAGTGGAATCA
Source organism: Euphorbia lathyris (assembly GCF_963576675.1). NCBI lineage: Eukaryota > Viridiplantae > Streptophyta > Magnoliopsida > Malpighiales > Euphorbiaceae > Euphorbia > Euphorbia lathyris. The sequence goes on from NC_088919.1 coordinate 67,613,362, forward strand.
AACTTAGCATCAAAAGACAAAGACATACACGCCCACAACAAATGTCTCACGAAGATGAGCTGACTAAAAATATACTCATCTTGGAAATTGCCGATGACAATGATTTACGCAGTAGAAGCTGCGTAATTCTTCAGGACAACATGAAAAAGTCGTTTGCTAAAAGACAATGATTACCGCCCCTCTGCACCAATAATTGAATCCTTGGAAAATACACAGAAGACACATTCCGAGATGTATGGGTCAATGGATTATTGGTAAAGGACAACTGACACAAAAAGACAAGCCAGACGCAAGAAGGCAAGCCTGACGTCTGAAGGAATGCACAGGAATGGAATGGCCGGAACAGTCTGAAGCTGACCAGAATCTGTCCCCTAAAAGAGCCGTTTTAACATTAACGGCTACATCATTTCAAAATGATCCATCACAGATTTTCCCTATTTAAGGACAATCAAACTTCTTGGATCATTGCCGAATCACAAGAAGAAAAATACAATAGAGAAAAGATACAAAAGCACTTAGATACAAAAAGAGATCTTACACCCATCTTCTATTCCTTGTGTAAATGCTAGAGTGATTACTTGTAATCTTCTAAAGTGTTCTTTATTTGAAAAGGAACAAGTGTTTATCAATTGTAAAATTGAGAGTGTAGTGTTGAGTGTTTGGTTGTAAACATTCAGTGGTAGAGAAATCTAGGTGCTGGGCTGTAGCACTTAGTAGGAGTTGAGTAGACGAATAGAGGAAGGTATTCTTGCATATTCAACTGCCTTGTAATTGGTTTGTGCTCTACCTTTAAAGAGCTCAGTATTGGATTCTAAAAGCCCGGAGGACTCTGGGGACTGGACGTAGGCAGAGAGGCCGAACCAGGATAAGTGATACTGAGTAATCTCTAAACTCTCTGTCAATATATATATGTGCATGTGTTATGTGTGAAGTTTACTCAGCATATAAAATTGTTTAAAGTTGACTCTGAGTAATTTCAAGTGCTAAGTTAGAAGCTGACCTCCAAGAGTGTCAATATCTAACTTATAAATAAAACAGCTTTAGTCAATATCCGGCCAAAGCTGTCTTATAGCATATCTGGCCAAGCTGACCAAAAGCTGAGTTGACAAACTCGCAAAATAACTAAGTCAGCATACAATAAAGAGAAAAAGTTATATTAGTTCCTAACCCCCCCTTTGGAACTAATCACACGGGACCAATAGTTATATCGAGGTATGATAGGCTCTCTACTTTATCTTACTGCTAGTAGGCCTGACATTCAGTACTCAGTATGTTATTGTGCAAGATATCAAGCTGACCCCAGGGAATCTCACCTTATAGCTGTAAAAAGAATTTTTAGATATTTGCAGAGCTCAGTTAATGCAGGTTTATGGTATCCAAATACAAATGACTTCACACTCATTGGATACACTGATGCTGACTATGGACGAGATAAGCTAGAGCGTAAGAGTACTTCAGGAGGATGTCAATTCCTTGGAAGCTGTCTAGTATCTTGGTTCAGCAAGAAGCAATTGTCAGTGGCCCTGTTAACAACTGAAGCTGAGTACATTGCTGCTGGAAGCTATGTGGCCCAGGTCCTTTGGATTAAGCAACAGCTGGAGGATTATGGAGTACAAACTGATACAATCGAAGTCAAATGCGACAATAAGAGTGCCATTGACTTATCCAAAAATCCAATCCAACACAGCAGGATGAAGCATGTCAGCATTCGACATCACTTCATCAGAGACCATGTACTCAAAGGTGAGATCAAGCTGACCTATGTACCAACCGATGAACAACTTAGGGATATCTTTAAGAAGCCTCTGGCTCGTGAGCAATTTAGCATACTAAGGGAAGCTATCGGTATGTCTAATCCTCTTCAATAAAATTCTATGTCTAATTGAATGTTGAGTGATTATCATGCTGAGTGATTTGTGCTTAATTAGTAACTGTTGCATGCTGAGCTAAATATGAATTATATAAAATCACCCTATGCTGAGTAGACATACATATTGAGTGATTATCATAAGCTGAGTTACCAAGCATACGAATATTCCTTCTACGTAAAACTGGGCACTCAGAATGACAAAAACGTTTAGTATTCTAGATGCTGAGTAAAGCTAGTAACACAAATAAATGCTAGCACGCGCATTAAATAGCCACCTAGGATGATGTAAGCGCAATAATTAGAAAACACATGCGCCGAATGTGTCATAAATGCCAGGATAACTGTCGATTGATCATCTCGATGTCGAACCGCCATTCCGACCTATCACATCAACTCGACACCTCTATAAATAGTGGACGAATTCCCACTTATCCCTCTTTACATCTGAAATTTTTGGCATTCAATCTCTCTCTCTCTTAAATCCCAAAATCCTCTCAAATTCTCTCAAAGAATCATGTCTGGCAATTCTCAAAACATCTCCGGTGCCGATTACGATGACAATCGCTCCAATGACAATCCTCCTTCCCCTGCTCAGCAGGACTATGAAGAGACTTCAACTGAGTCTCAAAGGGATGGTCAGCATGACCAATCTAAGGTCAACACTCCGAGCAAAAACCCTAAAGCTGACCAAGCAACACCTTCGAGAAAGAAGAAGGAAAAGAAGAACAAGCAACCGAAGGAGAAGATATTCATTCCGGTATACAACAGCATGAAGAACTATGAGGTACTCCCTTGCCGTTGGTTCTCCCCAAGTTTTATCACGGCTGAAAAACCCTTTTGCGAGTGGATATCCAAAAATGGCTGGACCGAGCTGTTCTCTCTTCCCGGTATCACTTATTCGCAGTTAGTAAGAGAATTTTACGCGAATCTAAGGGTTGACGAGGATAATGTTGACCACTTAGTGACAAAGGTCAAAGGGAAGGCCATCACTATCACTCCATCCTATCTCACTACTCTGCTAAAACTAAAAACCAAAGGTTCAGAACTCAGGAACACAAATGATTACTCGAAAGTTGACTATCCTGTTAAGTTTTGCAAACCAGCGAATCACAAAGAGGAAATAGCCAGCACTTGCATGGGTCAGCCTCAGAAAATGGCTCATTACATCCTGACCAACTTCATATTCCCCAAGGTCAACTCCTCCTCATCAGCGTCTAACTTCGAGCAGTGCTTCATCTGGCACATGCTGACCTACCAACCGCTCAACATTCCCGTCTTTCTTATCGGCGCATTCCAACGGAGTACTGGGAAAGTCAGGATGGGCTCCCTCATCACAATAATTCTTCAGGACTATCAAGTGAATATGGTCGAAGAAATTGAGATCTGGGGTACGAAAATCACAGCGGCACTACTATTCGGGTTAGCCTATAATCAACCCATTAAGTCCAAGAAAGGAAAAGGTGCAGAAGAAAATGAAGGGGATAATATGATTGAAGAAGCACAGGCTGTGCCAACCAAGAAAGGGAAGAAGGTAATGGTTGAGAAAGAACCTGCTGACCGAACTAGACAGGACAAGAAGCGAAAAGCTGACCAATCCGTAAGAGATATTAACACAGCGCCGAAAAAGATTCGGATTGTTTCTAGTGCCAAGAAAGCTGCTGAGCAAGCGCAAGAGGAACCTAAGTCAGCGGAGAAACTGAAAAGGCAAGTTGAGCCTGAGGAAGAAAGTGAGGAAACCCCTGAGCAACCTTTGAAAAAGAAGAAGAAGACTTATGGGTTGAAACCGATTGATGCACCTCCTCTTGACTTTGTAGTCTCTGAAGACTCACACTTTGTGAGAAGCCAAGAAATTTATCTTGAGAAAACCCCTACTGACCAAGAAGAAGAACTGGGTGATATTGGAGGTCAGTTTCATGCTGACAAGACTGGCTCTGCTGAGCCAAGTGAGAAAGTTGCTGCTTAGCAAAATAAAACTATTGATGCTGAGCAGACTGAGAATCAAACTGAGCAACACGTACAGGACAAGGTTGTGGAAGGCCTTGATGCTGACCTCGGTCCTATCTCTGCCTCTGAGTCACTTGACTCTATTGCTGCTGACCCCCCTTCTCAAATAAAAAAGGACAGCACAGGCAAACGACTCAAACGAAAGGCTCAGAAATCTCCAGTCATCGACCTTTTGGACGATTCTCCACTAAAGGAACCAATCACTGACCTCACCAAACTCCAGTTTCAATTCTTCTCCACCGTTACTGAGCCAACTCTAGACCAAATCAAGGAAAAGCAAGCCTCTGTTTCTCAAGCTGAGGAACAACCCGATCCCAAAGCTCCTCAAGGTCCTGTTTCTGCCGAGCAAGTGCTCGAAGTCCCTGCTGCTCAGAACAAAGAGTTAGCAAAGGAAAATCATGCTCAAGTCATCTCTGAACTCCCTCAACCCTCTGAAAATACTCAGCTTCAGACTGACCCTGAGCAAATTAACATCTCTGCTGATCCACCTCTTCCCACTCCAACTAAGCAGAATGAAAACCAGTCAGCTCCTGCTGCTGACCTGGATAAAAGTGCAGCTGCTGACCAAGCTGGCACCTCTACTTCTCAGCATCAAACACCTCCTCCATCTGGTGCTGACAAGACTCCGGCCTTTGAGCAACACATTGATGAATCCTATGCTTACTTGCATGCTTCTGAGTTTGGCAGAAAAATTATCGACTCAGCTCAAGCTCTCCTTCAGGACATTCATCAAACTCGGGCTGATGTTGCTGGGTCCATTCATATTGAGCCAACACAAATTTCGTCTGTCACTCAGCTTCTCACAGAAATCAAGGGTCTCAAAGACTTGATGAGTGTTATGACATCCTTTCAATCTCAACAACCCAAGCAAGAGTCAATAGTAAAGCTGGCTGAACTCCAGCTGATGATGGTAACTCATATGAACGCCATCCAAGGTCAACTCAATGCCTTATCAGCTGTGAACCCAATCTATGCAACCTATGCTGAGGTTACTCAACATTTTTCCCAGCTGACCTCTGAGCTGACCGGAGCTCGTGAGCTTATCTCCTCCTCCTCCCAATGTTCCATCGAACAGGTAGGTGAAGCCATTCGCCTACTCAATCTGAATAAACAAGAAATGGACACTGACCTAGTGAAGACAAACGAGATTCTATAGTGTACTCAATCTACCCTTAAGCAATTTCGGTATACCAATGTTCAACGTCAACAATATGACACTGCCCTGCTCAGGATGTTTCATCAATCATATGCCAGAATGACAGAATCTATCACTTGGATCGGGAAATCTCAAGAGTATCTCTTAAGTATGCTCAGTGCCAACATTAAGATCCCCGCTTCCACTATGGTCGATGACATGGCAGTCTTCGACGGTCTTCGGGAAAGTACGAGTCAACTTCAAATGTACTCATCCAGATTGGCTCGTGCTGCTCAACAGGGAATCTTCTTTCCTCCTTCTTCCAATCCCGATGCTGGCAAAACGGGGGAGAAAGAACGCGCTACTGGAACTCAGCAGAGAATGGGGGAGACAACTCAGCCTGCTGTCGGAACTCAGCAGAAGCATGGTTCAACTTCTGCTGACCCAAGAAATCCTAGTCAGCAACCAAGATTTGCCAAGGGCAAAGGCAAAACCCACCAAGTTCAAGTCAACATAAAAAGATAGATTAGGAATAGTCCTAGACTTGTAACTTTTGGCATGTTCTATTGTGCTGACTATCTATATAAAGCATCTCTTTATCCAAACTGACTTATCTATATGCGATGCTTACTTATTATGCTTATATGCTGATCTGTCATACTTAGCTATCCATTGAACAACAAAGTCAAAATCTTGTGAACATAAGGAAAATACAAGTAAAATATACTCAGCACATATAAATCTGATACCCATACAATAACTCTGATACCTATGTGTAACACTGAGTAATAACTATATGTTCCAAGTATTGACTATCTTCTGAATGCTGACCTAGGATCATCTGAATTAGATCTTGGAAGGTCTAGAATTGAACTAAGTCGGTAAAGTCATGTCTTAATTTCACTCGATTAAATCTTAGAAGGTTTAGAGTCAAATTGAGTCAATAGATGCAACCCTTACGGGGGAGTGACTTCAGAAAAATAAAAGATAAATCAATCATGGGGAACGTCGATGCTGAGTTCCATAATTAATATTTTTGCCAATATCAAAATGGGGGAGTTTATTGAAACACCTTTCCACATGATTTTGATTTGACAAAATTATTTAAGTTAATCCATGATTAAGGGGCAATTAAATTTAAGTGCTTTGGTTTAATTGTAGTAATGTGTTTGTTCAATGTTGAGTATAATTTTAAGTGAACAGAAATAAGGAGTTCGACAGAATAAAGTCATCATGAGGCACAGAAGCTGAGTAAAACACGACTCAGCATATTAGAAGAAAAGTCATCTTCAGAACAAACGCTTGAAGATGAAACAGACCAAAGAAGCTGAGTGGGACTCAACTCAGCATAATAGAAGAAAAGTCTTCTTCAGAACAAACGCTTGAAAATGAAGCTGACCGAAGAAACTGAATGGAACATGACTCAGCCTCGCCAAAGATGAAAGATCAAAGGCAACGTTTATAAGTTCAAGCTGAGTGTTCATCAGGACAGCGCGAATGATCCGTTTGCAAAAAGACAAGATCCGACAACTGTCTGCACCAATACAGAAGCTTTGGAATTACGCACGGAGACAATTTCGAGATGCATGGATCAACTAGCCGTTGGCTAAAAGACGAAACTGGCGCTAGAAGATGAACCTGGCGGAAGAAGACAAGCCTGACGCCTGCTAATTTCAGACGACAGGATTGGCATGCAAAATCTGTATGCTGACCAGTGAATGACGCAAGGAGCCATTTGAATTCAACGGATACATCCGAATTCAAATGATTGAGGCATCAGAAATTCACTATAAAAGGACAAGTCCAACTCTTGGATCCTTTGTCGAAGTACAAAAAGAAAAAGAGCATACATACAAAGCACATTCAAACAAGAAAAGAAAATCTTACACCAAATTCCTATCTCTGTGTAAAAGTCTAGATTGAATTTGTATTCATCTAAAGTGTTCTTCATTTAGAAAGAACAAATTTATATCAATTGTAAAGATTGAGAGAGTGGTGCTGAGTACTCGGTTTTAGTACTCAGCGGTAGAGAAAATCTGAGTGTTTGGTTATAGCGCTCAGTAGGGGTTGAGTAGACGAATAGAGGAAGGTACTCTTGCATATTCAACTGCCTTGTAAACGGTTCGTGCTCTACCTTTAAAGAGCTCAGTATTGGATTAAAAAAGCCCGAAAGGATTCTAGGGACTGGACGTAGGCGGTGAGGCCGAACCAGGATAAATCTGCTGAGTAATTTCTAACCCTTTCTCTCTATATATATATGTATGTGTTGCTTGCTTAAATTACTCAGGATATAAATTGTATAAGCTGACACTGAGTAATCAGAGTGCTGAGTTGGAAGCTGACCTAAGTGTTAATTCCCAACTCACAAGTAAAACGGTTCTAGTCAGTCTCTGACTAAAGTTGTCTTACATCTCTCTCGGCCGTGCTGACTAAAACTGAGTTAGGTAATTTAAAGAATTGATTAAGTCAGCATAATTAAGCGAAAAAGTTACATTAGTTCCTAATCCCCCCCCTTGGAACTAATTATACGGGACCAACAAATCACACATAAAATGATTCATTGGGGTCATCATGAATTCTTCTACTGTGGTTTCATGAAGCTCCGGCTTGATTGGTTCCTCGTTTTAAGATAAAGTTTCTGACTCCTTAATTTGAGCTCGATTGTCCTTACTCTACACAAAGCTTAGTGTTCAAGATGAATTTTGGAACTCGTTATGTTGTGGTATTTCCATGATAGACTCCTCAATCTGTGCATCTGAATTAATCTTCCTAACTGATTCGTTTGCATTCAAATCAACTAGTAGACCTCTTTTGATGCAGGAATCTTGGATTCCAGTGTAGTAGATATCATGATGATTTTCTTTCGAAAAAGCATATTCAAGCTTGAGTTCCTCAATAGTCTTTCCGCTTTTCCTTGTTTGTGGTGAATCTAAACAATCGCCTTGGTACTCCTCCCATGAGACCTCTAAATCATTATCCTAATCAGGGTGGAATGGGTTAACGTCATCTGATGGCCTATAAAGGATATTTCCATAAGGATATTAGTAGGTTTCCCATGAAAATCCATTTAACTCCATCTCTTATAAAAAAAACATAAAAATAAAACTTAGAGTAACGAGAATTCTTTGGAATAAGTATTAAATAAACTAATCTGTGGCCACGGCACTGAAAACTTGGTGGAGTTACACTTAATGTTTTAAGGTATCTTAAATGTACTTTGGATTATAAATTTCCTTATCCATATCACAACACGTTAGAAATTAAAGCATTATGTGATTTTAATCAATGAGGGTGTAACGAAACAAGGTAATCCCTCACAAGATATTACATTTTCGCATGTTCTTCACTTGTCTTATGGAAAACAAAGAAAAAATAGTTGTTAACAGATATTTTACTCAAGTAGAATACACAAGTTTAGCCTCCATATGTTATGAATTAAAAGTGGATTTGTTACGATTTACCTCTAAAACTACATATTTATGTTTCCTGTGATATCCAAACTGCTATTCAACTAGCCAAATCTCAGTCTTTCATGAAACCACCAAACATGTTGACATTAAAAGTCATTTTGATTGAAAATGTGTTGATCAAGGTTTCATCTCTTTAACCCCATGTATTTGTTACAATTTACCCCTAAAACTACCTATTTATGTTTCCTGTGATAACCAAAATGCTATTCAAATTGCCAAAGCTCAGTCTTTCGTGAAACCATCGAACATGTTGAGATTGAACGTCATTTTGATCGGCAATATGTTGATCAAGATTTTGTCTCTTTAACCATGTATATTCTCATCATCAAGTCACATACATATTCATCAAGACCCTTATCCATTCTCAAATGACTTCATCTTTTTCCAAGATAAATCTTCTTGAATTTCCACTTACTTCATCTTGAGGGAGGGTGTTAACATTTCCATCATTTTCACATTCTTTCACTTACACTTCCACATACTTCTTCAATCTCATATTCAGGTTATATTTTTGTCGCTATGATTGGGAACGTTTTCTACAGTAGGTGTTAACTAAGCACAAAAAAACACAAACTAGCTACTCTATCCCAACTCATACAGGTGAGAGTTAGTTGGATCATAATAGATTTGGCGCTCATTTGCTTAACCAATTTCAACAATCTCATATCTTTGGTTTAATCTTCCGTTGTACAAATACATGTAAAGCTTCATTGTACATTTAAGATGATTCAATATATTGGTGAATCATTTCTTCATAACTTTCATGAAAGCGATAAAGTAAAGAGAATAGAGTAAAAAACCCCAAACCTTAAGAGATACCATTCCAATGTTGTCATAGATAACATATGAGTTTTTAATCGAAATTGATGTTTAAAGTTACTTGTTTCAATAATATTAAAAAATAAAATTGAATAGATAAAAGTTTTGATATTTTTTTATATAATAATACATAATGATATCATACAATTTATCACAATACTCATGGGCTAATCAAATGTTCCCTCCTTAATAGTAACTGTTGGAGCTACATGAGCCAGTCAAATAAGACGTGATGGTCACATATGTTCTTACCCACATATGGCATTATGATTTATGAAATCACAAAAAGCTAATGTAACAACCATATCTAGTTAACAGCATACTTTCACCATTGACTCACTGCCACGTGGATCTCTGCTCACATTTAGGGCACCGATTTTCTTATAAATATAAAGTACACGGTATACTAAAATGTGCTCTATTCATCCATATCGCTCATCTAAACTTTTATACCAATCAATAGCTATTCTCATCACTGACTCAGACATTAGAATGGATCGCCTAACCCTTTAGTTGACCTTTTTTCTTATCTTATGCATTGAATAGACTACTCAAACTCAATTCACATTATCTCACATCATATAGTTAAGTATTCAAAATATTAATTCTTACAAAATAGATAAAATATAAGCATAATACCCATCTAGATCCTCAAACTAAACTTTCAAAGTCAATTAGGATCTTAAACTATCAAAATCATCAATCAGGTCTCTAAACTAAGTAAAAATCATCAATTCAATCCTTATCGAAAATCATTCGGCTGAATAGGCTGAACAGTTTCAGACTCTTTTCTCCAAATCCATTTTGAGCCAACAGAGATATCATTACAGTTAATATCAAATAGTCACAGTTTTTTATTTTAGGATAAAATAAGAACTTAATTGATGATTTTTTACTTAGTTCAGGTTTTAATAGTTTAAAATCTTAATTGACTTTGAAATTTTAGTTTAGAAGTTAAAATGTGTGTTATGCCTAAATATACTACAAATGCGGTTCGACTTCTCAATAACAACTCTAGTGACATTCCGTGGAGAATTAGACGTGAGTGGACCCGTTGTCTGTCCAGGCTCCCAGCTATGCAATGACGAATTACTCATATATTCAGGGAAGGAAATCAAGCAGCGGATCGCCTTGCAAGATTCGGTAAATCGGCCTCTTCTCTAAACTGGTGGCACTCGGTGTCACATTTTTGTCAAGCTTTAGTGTTTGATGACATTTGTAACGTAGCTCATATTCGTTTCCTTTAATTTCTCTTCTCTCCTCCTCTCTATTTGTACAAATTTTCCTTTTTTTCAATAATACTCGGGTTGATGGTTTGTGCTAGGGGTGCCAATCTAGTTGGGATGTCCAGTCTGCCATCGTGTCCCAATATTTGATTCAAAAAATACTACAAAGGCATAAATATTTTTAATAAATTAATTTAAAAAATAAAAATAAAGTACAAGTGAAGAATGAAGAAACAAAATAAGGTTACTATTATAGCACACAAGAGGTAAAAAAAGTGTAACCAAAATAAAAGGAGAGGGGTAGTAAAAGTAATAATGAAAAAGGCATAAATGCCAACGTGGCAAGGACAAAAGACTAGTAAGAACGGGGACAAAGAGGTCAAGTGGTATAAAAATTGGACACGTGTCCCCTATAAAAAAATCCTAAAGCCGACAACGACAAGCTTCAAGATGGGATAGCATTAAATTAAAAGAAAAAGGCGGAAGCAAGTAGTTGCCCCCGAGACCCAACCTCTACTCTGATTGGTTACTTTCTTGACTTTGTGGACACGTGGGTCCCGCTAATTCGTGGAAGTTTTGATTGGCTGCAGGGACCCACAGGGGAAGATGATGAAGAAAAAGGCTAGGGGAGGCGAATCTCTTCGTTAAATTAAATAAATAAAAAGGATTATTACATGGAGAGTCCTTAAACTTATCTTAAATGTTTGATTGAGCACTAAACTTACAAAGTACCTCTTAATTTGCTTAAAATAATGGGATTAGGTGCAAAAATATTTTTACTATTTACATTTATGAGTAATTTTATCCCTAACATATAAAATAGTGTAATTTTACCCGGAGTGTTCACAGTCAAGAGTAATTTTACTCCTAATATTGACAAGTTTGGTCAATTAGAGAAATTATTTATCAAATTTTATCTCGGTCATGAATCTTTTCATCTATATGATTAAATGTTAAAAAAATTTAATTTTTTTTTTGCAGGCCTCAAGTATCAGTATCTGATTTTTCAGATTTTTTGTCTTCTTGTATTAACCTTAATTGCAATTTTTAATACAGGTTGATGTTTATTTATATAAAAAAAAAAATTAATATTTTTTAAAGTATACTATATTTTGTACGAGTTGAAAAAAAATTCAAATATTTCACCGAATTTAAAAATATTAATTTTCAATTCTATTACTCAATAAAAAAATATGAAAACTTTTTTTTAGAATCAACTTACGTGGAATTAGTGTATAATAATATTTAAAATTGATCCAACTTACCAATGTCAAAAGTAAAATAGCTCATAACTACTAATATTATGGGTAAAATCGCACCATTTTAGACGTTAAGGGTAAAATTGCTCATACATGTAAACGTTAAGGGTATTTTGTATTTTATTTTTAAAATGATGTATTTTTTTATTTGCATTTTATTCTTAAAATAATGTATTTTTTTATCTGAATTTGGTTAAAGTGATCTATTAACCTATAAACTTGTTTACGGTAATTTATTTGTCTGTTTTAATCTTTTTAGAGACCTGTAATAAAGTTTTATTAAACCTGGTATTTAATAGAATTTTGTATTAAGAAAATACAAACAAAAATGAATAAATTGGAAGATGATGAATTTTAAATTGTTGAATAATAAATCACAAATGCTCCCAATAAATTTTATTTCATTATGTTATTTTTCTTTTCCTATAATTAATTAAACACGTCTTAAATTTTGACGCCCTTATAATTTTAGACCTTATACAGAATTATTCCTTGCACATTTTCATTTACGGTTCTGTATTTGTCCTTAAATTTGTTTAAAATTATATACATTTTAGTTTATCTAAATTTATAAAAAAAAATCAAAACCTAAAAATAAAGGTCTAATTTATGATTATAAATCTTTACGTTATTTGTTATTTTTACAGTGTTTTTATAAAAAAAAACTTAATTACGATAATTCAAGAAAGTTTAGATGATTAATGAGATACCACCTAAATTTAGGGGATCAATACAATTTTTTTAATAAATTCAAGGGGCATATATTAAGCCTAATAAAAAATAATCAAATTTCCAACAAATAATAATAATAATAATAATAAAAATATCAAATGGTCTGTTTGGTTGACGCGTGTACAGTAAGGTTAGATAGGTGGGCCAATGTCTAGATAGCTAAAGTCCAAATCCAACTGTTTTTTTTTTAAATAAATTAAAAAAGAAAAGAGCGTGTCCCGTGCAAACCGCAAAGTGGGTTTCTTTTTAGATCGGGGGGTTGTGTGGCACGTGTTATCGACACTGTAGGACCCACTTCGCATGCCCCAGTCAGGCAATAAGTGCTCTCATGCTTACGTGGCCGTTATTTTTTTTTTCTATTTTTATTGTTTTATTTTCTTAAAATTAAAATTCAGTAAAATGAAAAAAATATATAAATAAAAAAAAAGAAAGGTGTCGGATTAATACGGAATCAACCGAATCGAACCGATTTAATTCGATTTTTTTACAATGTAATTAAAAAACGATTGTATATTTTGTCATTTCGGTTTGGCTCGATAAGGAAGAAATGTAAAGAAAACAAATCAGATCGTTATAATAAATATTGTACACGTGTTCCAATAAGTAATTGTTAGTGTTACGTGGACAAGTTAGGAACGATTACATGGTTATGTACTTACAACCCTGGTTATGCGTCTTGAATTGCGAACAATGGTTATTAATGGTATAAACCGTTTCCGGTTGACAATAAACCTCCTCCATTAAGTAGTTGCCATATGGAATTCAGCTTATTTAGGGTGTACGATTCTGTCGCTCTATAAATAGAAAGATATACAAGGCACTAAAACGTAATGTTCTTTTTACACATTTCAACTACATGTATTTCATTATCTTTCTCCTCATTTAGCGGTGTTCACTTAATGAGCAAATTGGGTCACCAGCCCCCAACCTCACATTGATCCTTTTTTTTTGTATTATCTCAAGCATTGAAAGGAACTCCGCCTGTGAGGGTCACTTGGTGGCCTTTACAGCCGGTCCCAAGCCCGGACAAAGGAGGAGGGTTGCGGTAGGTTCGTGGCGGCCAGCGTAAAACTTAGCCACATCTTATGACATGAACCATAATATAAATATCGTTGGGGCGTTCCCTACACAGCGACGCGCTGCACTTCCTAGACCCGGGTGTAGTGATAAATGTCCAAGGGTTGCTAGGTCGTCGCCCCGAAGCGGCGCGCCACCCCAGGACCCGGGGGTGGTGTCAAATATGCAAGGGTTGTGGGTAAATAAGCTAGTCCACGGTAATGGTAGGGGTAGGGGTAAGGGTAGTAGGTTACGCTTTGGGACATGGAACATAGGTTCTTTGATAGGAAGATTAGCTGAAATTGTAGATGTTATGAAGAGGAGGAGAATAAATATATTATGCCTACAAGAAACCAAGTGGGTTGGAGCCAAGGCTAGAGAGATAGCTCCTTGGGGTTATAAGCTTTGGTACTTAGGAAAGGATAATGGTAGAAATGGAGTAGGTATTCTTATTGATAGGGAGTATATTGATGAGGTAGTAGCGGTGTCTAGGAAGAACGATAGAATTATGAGTGTTAAGCTAGTGATAGGGGATGAGGTTGTGAATGTCATTAGTGCATATGCGCCACAAATAGGATTAGATGTGTCTATAAGACAAGCTTTTTGGGATGACTTAGAGGAAGTGGTGCAACAGGTTCCTAGGGATGAAAAAATGGTACTAGGGGGTGATCTCAATGGACACGTGGGTTCTAGGCGAGATGGGTTTGAGAGTGTTCATGGAGGGTATGGTTTTGGAGATAAGAATGAAGCAGGAAATGATATTTTGGAATTCGCATCAGCCTATGACTTGAGTATCATGAACACATGGTTTATGAAGAGAACATCCCACTTAGTGACATATCGGAGTGGCGGTAATGCGAGCCAAATTGACTTCTTCTTAGTAAGGAGTGCTTGGAGAAAGAGTTATATTGATTGTAAGGTGATCCCTGGTGAGAGTACGACAACCCAACATAGAGTAGTGGTGCTAGATTTTCGAAGTAGGAAATGTATAAGAAAACAAACACCTCAAGTAGAGACTAAGATTAAGTGGTGGAAATTGCAAGGGGAGAATCAACAAAAATTTGTGGATGAGATGACCAAAAAAGATATTTGGACTTGCAATATGGATTCAGATATAGATTCGATATGGAATAAGATGGAGCATAGTATAAGGGAAGTAGCGAAGGAAGTTCTAGGGGAATCTAAAGGTAGCATGCCACCGGGTAAGGACACATCTTGGTGGACAGAAGAAGTACGACAAGCAGTAAAGAGTAAGAGAGAATCCTATAAACTATTGGGGAAATGTAGGAGTGACGAGAACTACGAAAAATACAAAGAGGCTAAAAGGGAAGTAAAGAAGGTCATACGAGATGCTAGGTGAATCGGGATCTGTATACAAGATTGGATACGAAAGAAGGGGAAAGAGACATATATAGAATTGCTCGGATGAGAGATAGGAAGACGCGAGATCTCGGAAAAGTTAAATGTGTGAAGGATGTGGACCAGAAAGTCCTAGTTGGAGATAAGGATATCAAGGAACGATGGAGATCCTATTTTGATGACTTATTTAATGGAGATCGCCAACAAGATGTTGGAGATATAAGTATCCATCACGATATGATAAATCATGAATGCCTACGGAGAATTCAAAAGGGTGAAGTCAAAATGGCATTAAGTAAGATGAAGTTGAAGAAAGCAGTAGGACCTGATGGCATCCCTATTGAGATTTGGAGATGTTTGGGAGAAAGAGGAATCGAATGGTTGACGACGTTCTTCAACAAAATTTGGAGAAACAATAAGATGCCATCAGAATGGAGGAAAAGTACCTTAATCCCTTTGTATAAGAACAAAGGCGATGTCCAAGATTGTGCCAACTATCGAGGAATCAAATTAATGAGTCACACTATGAAACTTTGGGAGCGAGTGATCGAACAAAGGCTAAGGAGGACGGTGAAGATCTCAGAAAACCAGTTTGGCTTTATGCCGGGAAGATCAACTATGGAAGCCATCCATCTAATGAGACAATTAATGGAGCACTATCGAAATAAGAAGAAAGACTTGCATATGGTTTTCATTGACTTGGAGAAAGCATATGATAAGGTACCAAGGGAAGTACTTTGGTGGGCCTTGATAAGGAAAGGCATTTCGCGGAAATATATTGACATCATAAAGGACATGTATGAGGGAGTATGCACGAGTGTACGTACTAGTGTTGGGAAGACTGAAGAGTTTCCTATTACGATTGGAGTGCATCAAGGTTCCACACTAAGCCCATTTCTTTTTGCCATCGTTATGGATGAACTAACAAGTTCACTTCAAGATGGTATACCATGGTGCATGCTGTTTGCAGATGATATTGTGTTGGTTGATGAGACGAAAGAAGGAGTGGGGAGGAAGTTGGAACTATGGAGACAAACTCTAGAATCTAGAGGCTTTAAGTTGAGTCGAAGTAAGACAGAATATTTGGAGTGTAAGTTTAGCGGCCGTAGGAGTAGGGAGGCAGGGACAATCACCCTAGATGGGAGAGGTGTTCAGGCCTCGGATTGCTTCCGGTATTTAGGATCTATTATCCAAACGGATGGAGAAGTAGATGGAGATGTTGCTCATATGATTAAAGCTGGTTGGTCGAAGTGGAAGAGTGCTACGGGTTTCTTTTGTGATCCCGACATGCCTAATATATTGAAGGGAAAATTCTACCGGACGGCAATTAGACCAGCATTGTTATATGGTACGGAGTGTTGGGCAGTGAAAAACTGCCACATCCATAAGATGTCGGTGGCGGAGATGCGTATGTTGAGATGGATGTGTGGTCATACGAGAAAGGACCGGGTGCGTAATGAAATAATTAGGACAAAAGTAGGGGTCACATCTATTGAGAATAAAATGAGAGAAAACCGACTAAGGTGGTTTGGCCATGTGAGACGTAGAGCGCTTGATGCGCCGGTTAGGAGAACCGAAAAGTGGCAAAGGGATGTAGTGGTGAGGGGTAGGGGAAGACCTAAGCAAACTTGGAGGAGGGTGATCGAGAGTGATATGAGTTTATTGGGAATTGAGGAAAATATGGTAGTGGATAGGACGGAATGGAGGGAGCGAATCTGTGTCGCTGACACGACTTGATTTTCACGGTTTTATATGATGATTCATGTTAGCCGACCCCGAATCATTTCGGGACTAAGGCTTTGTTGTTGTTGTTGTATCTCAAGCATTGAAAGGATCCTAGAACGCTCACCTCAGATAATTCCACGTCAAAAATCGTGGGTGAGTGTGTACGAAGGAGCAGAACCATAACTCAGCTAAAAATATGTTAATCCATTCATCATTAAATCCTATGCAAAGATCTAGAATTCTGGTGACGCAAATGATAATTGAATCAGACTTTTACAAGTTACCCCAAAGTTTGACCAGAGTATGGAAGCATGTTTAGATTCGTTGGATCCCAAAAAAAGGAAGTTCATGGATGAGATTACTAAACATCTCATTATAATATGAGATCCATGTTGGAATCAATGAATATTTTCGAAGCCGAACATGCGACAGAATGAGAAATATTAGAGAAGAGCTCAGAGACGTTAGAGAGGCAACATATGTTCAAAATAAGCATGACTATATTGCTTGTTCTACCGGATATCGTATCATTTGAAGTTGTCCCCGCAAAATAGATCCATCACTTGATTCTCAATAAGAAAATTCAAAAGACCAATCTAAAGGAAGAAAACACCCCCCTGTGATTACTGGTGTCATCGTTCTAGAATGCTTTTTAGAGAGAATCACAATGGAGGACATGAATCATACTCACATACCCATAAAAGGCCATATCAAAGGCATCGACGAGATTACTTTGACAAATCAAGGTCTCCCAAACGAAGAAAAACCATCAAATAAAACTCGACTAAACCCTATCATCATAATTAGCATGAAGATCGAAAAAAAACTACAGGGCCAAGATTCAAGGATCAATAACAACGCAAACACGAACGGTCTACTAAGGACCCTAGAGGAAACAAATCTCCATTAATAGGGAAGAATTGTACTATCTCATCCACAAGGAACTTTGGAATGCCATGGCCGATGTAGGTATTGATGCTAAGATCCTCGAAGTTAGTAACACTAGTTCACCACTTTGTGCGAATATACTGAAAAGACTAATATCAAGGGGATTCAAACACCCTTCGCTCAAAGAGTATAATGGATTGAGAGATCCCACTATCTATGTGAAGAAATTTCCAAGGTCCTTAGAGACTATTTTTGTAGTTTATTTTTATAGTATTTTTTGGTTTATTTTCATGTCGTTCTTGGATTAAGTTATTTAGGGTCCTTTTGGTACATTGTAATGCAATGTAATGTAATCAATGTTGTAATGTAATTAAAAGTGTAATGTAATGGAATGGAATAATGATTCCATTACCATGTTTGGTTGGTAAATTTTAATAAAATTGATAAAATGAAAGTATCATTACAATACGTATATTTATATTAGTTAAATGCAATTTTCATGTCTTTTTGCGTGTTTCATTTTTTTTCATTTTTCGCATTTTAGAGGAGGTAAGATGGGCAGTTGGTCAGATCTAGTATGGATTTCCATTTACTTTTTTTTTCTTGTTTTCATGTTTTTCCCTTTTATTTTTCATTTTTCGGGTTTTTCCATTTTTTGTTGTTTTTCTCTTTTCCGTTTTTCTTATTTTTTCAATTTTTGTGTTTTTTTTCTCCTTTTCCTTTTTTCGCGTTTTTCAGATTTTTTTATCGTTTTCATATTTTCGCCTTTTCCTTTTTCCCGTTTCCCGTTTTCCGTTTTTTCGCATTTTTTCATTTTTTTTCTCATTTTTTTTGTTTTTTCACGTTTTTCTCTTTTCGTATTTTTTTGGTTTTTATGTTTTCATGTTTTTTTCCATATTTCACCATTAGTAATAAAAATACAAGGGTCAATCGTAATAATGATTCATGCCTATTTTGTTTGTAATGGTCATTACATAAATTTGTAAAGAAAAATTGAATGATGTATTTGTGATTCCATTATGACAAATATGATATGACTAACCAAACATGGTAATAAGCTTCTATCGTAATGGTAATTCCATTACAACGCTCATTACAGCGTACCAAACAGGACATTAGTTTTTATTGTTTTCTTTATGTTTTATCTATATTTCGATGTTTTAGTAATTATGTGTATTTTATGTTGAGTTTAGGTATTTTTATGTTGATTTGGGTGCATATATTGAAGTTCGGATGTGTCGGAATGCTAAATGGGAGGCCGATAACATTTTATGGTGAAAAATGTAGTGTATTTATCGAGCAGAACGCCTATTCATTGAGCAGAACCTGAACATATATGACCATTTAACACTTCTAACTGTATTGAGGACGTTTTTGGTGAAATGGGGGTGTAACACCTCGAAGATGAAATTACGATGTGTTAATTCATAAATGAATTTATGAGAAAGCTGGTGAACTTGTCATGATCTAGTTTTGAGAGGGAAGCATCGGGATAGAAGGTTTATGCAAAAACATCCTTTTAAATCATGATGATTGATTGAGATATAAATGAATTAAATATCACATCAGAAATATAGAAAGAGTAACTAAGCTATTTTTATAAGGTATCCCTTCTTCCCCTCATCACTTCCAAATTACAAGTTCTAAGGTGATAACTATTACATATAAATATAATTTGGCAAAAAGCATAATTAAGCTCCTGAATTTTACCTAGTCCCTGATCATTTATTTTTCCATATTGAACACTCGATCATTGATTTTGTTATGGATTTGACCCTTATTTAACTTTTTCATCGAGTTTAGGAGATGAGAAGATCGATTTGGTGATTCTAATGTTGAAAATCACAAAATGGGAGATGAGAAAATGAGGTTTGGAAGAATATATTGAAGGTTAATTTCTATAATTTCGTTTAAGTTTTTTTTTATCTCTCCTAGTCAAGGAATTCTTATTTTTATTTGTCTATGTCAACAAGCCGAATCGCTCTAACGATGGATGCAGTCCAAACTCGACGAAAAAGTTAAATAAAGGCCTAATCCATAATAGAATCAATGATCAATGACTCAATGTAGAAAAATAAATGATTAGAGTCTTAATCCTTAAAAAAGATAAAGTTTAGGGGCTTATTTATACTTTTTGCCATAAAATTTTCAATGGAAAATGCTTATTCCTAGCATTTATTTTGTTCTAATATAATATGACACATTTAATTCACGTTTTAATAATATAAGAATCAATTGATAGCTGTTTTGGTTGAGTGGAGGATAAAATATCACATAAAAAAAACAATGCCCTAATACATCATCTATATAAGTAGATTAATTAAATTTGGTAAATGTTTTATCAGCTTTTTAACTTGATTATTTCATATCACAAACTCTACGAAGTTATCTATAAAAAAAGATTAGCTCCCTGAACTTTATACGTGTCTCACCAACTCTCTAAACTTGCTTTTTCTGTAATAACTAAATACAAAAACCATAATACTAACTCTCAGTCCTCATACATTCGATCTCTGAAACCTACAACATTAACTCTTATAATAGGTTAAAAGATAGGAGAAGAGAAAAAATTACCTCTCGAATAGACGGAAATGTATTTTTAGAATTTAGGTTAATAGGATTTTATATTTAATTGTTACGGAATAAGCAAGTTCAGGAAGTTAGCGAGACACGTATAAAGTTCATGAAGCTAATCTATTTTTATGGACAAACTTAAAGAGTTCGTGATACGAAATAATCAAGTTCAAAGAGTTGATGAGACACTTATAAAGTTTAGAGAGTCAGACCCTGTTCTTTATCACTTAATTTCAGTAACAATCAGTTCAGTTCAGTTCAATTCAGTTCAGTAGCAATCAGTTCAGTTCAGTTTAATTCAGTTCAGTTCAGTTTAGTTCAGCATCCAGTTTCAGCATTCAGTTTCAGTATTCAGTAATTTATCATTATTTATTATATTATAATTATTTATATATAATTTATTATAATAATAATAATTATTATTTATCTATAATTTATCATTATTTATTATTATTTTTTTTTTACAACCAAAGAAGCATATATTAAGAATCAAGAAGAAGTATATTACAAATAAAATCAGGGGTAAAGAAAACCACTCACCCCGATGTAAAGGTAAAATACTACTTCTAGCTAACAAATGAGCAACAGAGTTTGCAGAACGACAGACAAAACGAATAGAGCAATTAAAAGACTCGTTCAATGAAAAATGACAATCATTGGCTAAAGCGTTAAAAGGAGATGAAACCTCTAACGGGCGGGCCATAGACTGTACCACGATCAAAGAATCTGATTCAATGATTACATCCTTCCATCCGCGGTCTTTGATCCAACTAAGAGCTTCACGGACCGATAGCGCTTCAATGAACGATGCATCTTGATAATTCTGCAAGGTTCCATTTTTAGCCGAAACAAAACGGCCCAACTCATCCTGAACAATACACCCAAACCCAGCCACATTCTCGTCCGCAAATGACGCACCATCCACATTCAATTTTAGGAAGCCTGTTGGAGGACGTTGCCACACCGTCAGGCTTGGCCCAGCCGGACTGCCTGAAGGAGAAACAGACGCCTGCGCTTTCTTCCAGGCCTGTAAAAAGGAACCGGCCGAATGGTACAGGATCGAGGCTTGTGAATCCTTCTGGTTCCACACAATGTCATTTCTATAACACCAAATAATCCACCATAAAACCGCTACAAGCTCCACCGGTTTAGAGAAGATCCAGCCCCAATAATAAAAAATGTTATGAAATTGGGTTCCCACATCCCCAATAGGCGAAATAGTCCAAATAGCTCGAGCCATAGTACATTTGAGAAAAATATGATAAGAATCTTCCACCGCCCCATGACAGAGCTCGCATAAATCTGAGATAGGAACCCTTCGGGCTTTCAGCGCGACTTTAGAAGGAAAACAGTTAGCAAGAACCCGCCAAAGAAGGTTCTTAACTTTAGGGGGCACTTTAAGATTCCAAACTTTAAGAACGTTAATAATTATTTATAGTTTATCATTATCTATAAATTAGATAAAAGTCAAGAAATGATAGTTTATTAAAGTATATATCGTTTAATAAAAAAATTAAAACTAAAGTATGTATCCATATTTAAAAATTAGGAATTGCATTCATATTATGAATTATTTCTCAAATTTACCGAATTTATCAATGTTAGGGATAAAATTGCCTATTTTAGACGTTAGAGGTAAAATTACTCCTGACCCAAAATGTTATTTTTACACTTTAACCCTTAATTAGAATAAAAAGTTAAGAGTTTGTATTCATATGAAGATTTGTATTTAATTTCATAGGCTTTAAATTATATGTAAATTTGCGTTTGTATGTAATTTCTATTTTTAATTTAAATTAGACTCATTTTTATTTAATTTCATAGGCTTTTATCGAGCCAAGATTTTATCAACCGTGGCTTTTATTTGATATTCAATTTAGTTTTATCTTTAATAATATATTTATTTATTATTGATATTATTAAATTTATTAGAACCATTATTATTATTATTATAAGTTTATTAATGTCCAATATTATCATTAAAATTATTTTAAAGTCTAATATCATCATTATTGTTAAGTTCGGTTAAGTTCGGTAGCATTTAGTTAAGTTTAGTAGCATTCAGTTAAATTCAGTTCAGTTCAGTATTCAGTAACATTCAATTCAGTTCAGTTCAGTTCAATTCAATTCAGTTCAGTTCAGTTCAGTTTTTTCAACGATAAAAAACAGAGCCTCAATATATATTTATAGACAAATTCAGGAAGCTGGTGATGTATCAGACATTCAATTAATTTCACATAATAAATTAATGAGAGTATATATATATAAATTTCGAGTTGAAAAATGATAGTGGAACTCAAGTAATCATATCGAATACTAGGATGTTTTTTTTTTTTTGAAACAATACTAGGATGTTATAATTCTAATTTTTGAGGAAATTAGCAGGGGCGGAACCAAGGGGGGTTAGGGAGGGCTCGAGCCCCGGCAGGTGACCGGAGAATTGAGAAATTTTTTTTTTTAGTAATGGTGTTTAGTAATATTTTGGATAAAATTATATTGACTGTATGTAGTATTATAAAAACATCTTATTCTGAAGCTGACTGGTTCTCTGATGGTGCCAATGGGAAGTTATTGGCCAACATGGAGCACGGTGACATTCTCTTCGCTATTATCTGTCACCAAATTTGGAAATGGAGGAATGAAGAGTTATTTGCTGAGAAGACTATCCTTATCCCTGACTTACTTGACTTCTTCTCGAAAAAGCTCTCTGTTATTATAAAGAGCTTTGAAGGGGAGCCCCTTGCGAGACCTTCCCCGGATAAGGTGGTCCATTTAGTTGGTTGGAGGAAGCCTAGAGAAGGGGTTGTGAAGCTGAATACGGATGGCTCCTGCCTTAGCAATGGCAGAATTGCTGCCGGAGGTGTTCTTCGGGATGCTGGTGGCGCTTGGCTGGCTGGGTTTACCCATAACTTGGGGATGGACTCGTCCTTTTCTGCGGAGCTCTGGGGTATTCTTTCAGGTATTAAACTTGCCATTCGTATGGGTGTTAAGAGGCTTTCGGTGGAGTCTGATAATTTGGAGGCAATCAACAGGATTTCTGATAGCCAGGCTTTTTGTCTTAATAGCCAGAATCTGATCAAGGCTATTTTGAGGCTTCGTCCTGCCTTTGAGGCTCTTAGTTTCTCCCATATTTATAGGGAGCAAAACCGCGTGGCGGATCGCTTGGCAGCTGCTGGGCATGGGGGGATGCTAGGTGTTACTACCCTTTCTATTCCTCCCTCTTCTCTTTTGTCTACTCTTCTTGAGGATAGGGTTGGGGTCAGCCTTCCTAGACTGATCCCGGGTTAGGCTTTTTGTTCGTTTGTTTTCCTTTCCTTTTCCTACCAAAAAAAATAATAATTTAAAGACATATTTAATATTCATTTTTATTGTGTCTTTACCATTAAAAAAAAAGTAAACATGTTTAATTTTCTATTAGTTCAATGCTAGTTTCTAAAATAAATGATAATATTTTTACAGTTTTAATGCGTTGAAGGCTAAAAAAATTTTGCCCAACCCTAACGGACTGGACTTTAAAAGTATACCGACAACCGCACAGTTAATTTCGATCTTTTTTTGACGTCTTGAATTTTTTTTACTGTTATGTTTGAGCCCCGGGTCATCCGGGGTCCTGGTTCCACCACTAGAAATTAGTATATATATATATATATGTTCTGAAGTTCAAATTGGATATACGCTCACCGCACTCATGATAATATAGTAGAAAAAAGTTATGAATCTGTGTACCTCTGAAGATTAAAAGCATATATATATATATATATATATATATATATATATATATATATATATATATACTATGACATTCAAGTTAGTATAATGATTAAACACGATAGTATAATAAGTAATGTGGGCATCCAATAGACTAGACGAGAGGGGACGAGTGGTGGAAGAAATCGGTCAAAGGGGCAACACACCGAGGCAAAAGAAAAACCATTTATGTGAAATTTGATCACACAGGCCGTGTAGCTAATCTCACACGCCGTGTGAATTGCTGAAATGACATCAGAGAGTTCAGGTGCAATTCCACATGCCACGTGAAGTTCTAAAACAACAGCTACATTTCGACTTAAAAAGCCCACACGCTGTGTGGACTTTTAAAATGCCTTACAAGATCAATCGTTGACCCTCACTCCAGCTTTTCCCGAATTAAAACTTTTTCACCCTTTATTTACAACTCATACCACTAACCTACTAACAAGTTTGTCACCCCTTTACCCTTATCCCATTTTACCCTTAACTTTACCCTTCCATTATTTATGTAATTTGTCAATTAGATTTTGAGATGATATAAATTCATCTCTTTCTTTCTTTGTAACCAACTTAACTTTTTATCAATCAATATTATATATATCTTTCTCTTTGAGAGCTTGTTCTAGGGTTCATCCCTTCTACAATGGAGATTTCACGATTTCTACGAGTTTAGCTCGTGAATATTGGATTAACTACTTCTAGTTTAGCTAGAGAAGAAACCTCTTTGTTTATTTAAGATTAAAATCAACTCGTTTGTCATTAATCCGTATAAAAAAAAGAACTGTAAATTTACTTCGAGTCTGATTGATTTTTGTAAATTTCGATCTCTCTTTCGGATTCTAAGTTGTGAACTTACATACCTTTGAGCAGGGGCGGAGCCAGCCCAGGGCTCGGGGGGCCGGAGCCCTCCTGGCCACCGGCTCCGCCCTTGAGTACGAGTTGTTTTGTCTATTGTAGCTCCCCCTAAATTTACTATATATAGACTCTATGTAGTATTATTTCAATGTTTTGTCCATTGTAGTCCCCTAAACGACGGTGTGTTCGCTAAAACATTAAAAATGTATAACGTGAAAAGAGTAAACATATTTAATTTTCTATTAGTTCAATCCTAGTTTCTAAAAAATTATAATATTTTTACAGTTTTAACGCATTGCATGCTAAAAAACTTTTGCCCAATCCTAACGGATTGAATTTTGAAAATTTACCTTCAATCGCATGGCTAAAATTAGCCCCCCAAATCTAATTTCCTGACTCCGCCACTATCTTTGAGACTTATGAGTTTATATATATAACATTCTACTTACCTAATCACGGATAATAATTTTGTTACCAATAATTGAATGAAGTCTTAATCCTAATTTTCTAATATTAGGTACTACACTAGTGTTTGCACCAAGACTGAAACACTACCCTAAAATATGGGTTGATGTAGACAAGTCTTTCATGTTTGTCACCTTTGAAACATTTATTTCCCATTTTTAAATTATTAAAGTTGATTCTATCTATATTTTTTTACAAACTTAATTAAATATAACATATGAATCTAATAAGAAAGCTAGAAGAAAACATAAATGGAAGAATCTAATTCATTTTCATTGAAGAAGAAATAAGTAAATATATAAAATAAAATACATTGTCAATTTGTAGTTGAAAAGTAGAGCTAAGAAAGAGAAAAAGAATAAAATGTAACACATTATTTTATCCCTAAAGTTGTGTACAATGATTGATATAATGACTGGTCATGATTCGATAGCAATGATTAAAAGATCGATAGAATGACTTTTAGCACACGAATTGATGATGTGGCATGAATATCAGTTAGCGATTGCTGAGTTTTGAGTTGATGGAGGAATACGTGAGATGGGATGAGTTTCTGATGCTACTGTTACAGTGTTTATGGTGATGATGCAATGTGCAATGTTCCTACTGTTTTGGCTATTTTAGATTAGTAGTGTAGTTATTACCCCCCTCAAACGTCGTTTGTAGGGATCAAACGGGCCAAGTTTGCTAAGCAAGAAGCGTAATTGAGTGGAATATTGTAAGTCTTGGTGAGGATATCAGCTAGTTACAAGGCATAAGAGATAAGCATAAGACGTATAAAGGTAGCCTAAACTCGTTCTATAATGACATGTCAGTCAATATCAATGTGATTAGTCCTCTCATGAAAAATTGGACTTTGAGTGTGGTGATGTACTATCACAAAAAAGTAAGGCATATGGGATGGATGGAATATGTAAGTCTTTAAGCAAATTAAGTAATAATTATTATTATTCTTATGTGGACTTGGAGACTGTATAATGTACTATGTTTCTTTGATCGTCGGAATATGAGATTTTCCCAAAAATATTGCATAATCAGTTACGGACTTCGTAGATTCGTGGAAAAATGCCCAATTGAAAAAGCTTGTAAGTTAATAACATAATTGAATATTCTATCTATATTTTTTACAAACTTAATAAAATATAATATATGAATCTAATAAGAAAGCTAGAAGAAAACATAAATGGAAGAATCTAATTCAATTTTATTAAAGAAGAAAGAAGTAAATATATAAAATAAAATACATTGTCAATTTGTAGTTGAAAAAGTAGAGTTAAGAAAGAGAAAAAGAATAAAATGTAACACATTATTTTATCCCTAAAGTTGTGTACAATGATTGATATAATGACTGGCTCATGATCCAATTACAATGATTGAAAGATCGATAGAATGACTTCTAGTATACAGATTGATGATGTGGCATGAATATTAGTTAGCGATTGCTGAGTTTTGAGTTGTTGGAGGAATATGTGAGATTGGGGGGAGTTTCAGATGTTACTGCTACAATGTTTATGGTGTTGCTGCAATGTTGCTACTACATTTGGATATTCTGGATGAGTAGTGTAGTTATTATCCCCCCCTAAACATCATAGGGATCAAACATGCCAATTTTGCTAAGCAAAAAGCGACATTGAGTGGAATTGTGAGTCTTGGTGAGGATGTCAGTTAGTTGCGAGGCTGAAGAGATAAGCATAAGACGTATAACGCTAAACTGGACTTATTCTGTAATGACATGCCAGTCGATATCAATGTGATTAGTCCTCTGAAGAAAGATTGGACTTTGAGTGTGGTGATGTACTATCACAAAAGAGTAAGGCATATGTGATGGATGTAATATGTAAGTCTCTGAGCAAATTAAGTAACCACTAAATCTCAAAGCAAGTGGAAGCCATGGTTCTATATTATACTTATGGTGAGGGCTTGGAGATTGTACTATGTTTCTTTGATCGTCAGGATATGGGAGATTTTTCCTAAAATATTGCATAATCAGTTACAGACTTCGTAGACTCGTGGAAAAAGGCCCAATTGAAAAAGCTTGTAAGGTGATAACATAATAGAATAATATTTGATCTGATCTTAAGCAGACTTGTATCCCTTTCCTCTTGCTTACTGGATGTCTTAGGACGCGCTTCCGGAATATCCCTACTATAAGGCCAATTATATAATTACTTCGTTAAACATAAATCCTTACGTGCGGAGATAACGCCTCACTAATGAGGAAATCAACTTTCTCAGTTCCTTTGCTAATCAAATATAGTCAATTTTCTCCTAATTAAACTCAAAGTCATCACTCCTATATAAAAGAGTCCAAATCTCTTTATGGAAGGTACATAATATTTCTCGAGGTCTCTCTATAAAGTTTTTGTTTGTTACTTTCTCTCTCTAAGACTAGAACTCACTTGAGCATCAAAGTATCCTTTGTCGGCGATCCAACAAAGTGTGGTATTTTGTTTTGTAGGTATTCGTCTACACACTTCAGCGTAGAACATATTGTTCCGTGCCCATAAACCAATGCGTCTGGATCTCTTTTAAAAGCAGAATTTTTCACTCTATTATCATCGGTGCAATCAATTGGAGTTGAGATAATCAATACCATGAATTCTTTAGCTCAAAACATTGATGTTATGAATGAAAACACTAGTAATACCGAAAAAAGAACTTGGGGACTTGCTTCAGACTCAGACAACGTAGTTCTTACTTCCTATACGGAGATTAAGGATATCACCCATATGGAGGGTACTCACGGGTAGATCACGTATCTTCCTCAGAAGGAGTTAAAGAAAACACCCCGGTAGCTGAAACCCTTACCCAAATCTTCGTGAGATTGGAGAACGCCTTGACACTAGAACATGCTAGCGACTTGATAGGGATTTTGTCAAGAATGACTTTGCGAACATGTGGGGAATGCAGAAAACCATCATCCGACTACTCACATCGCACCCATTCAAAAAACTATACCCGTTAGCGTTCAATACCGAACCCCGGTGAATAACTCAACCTCAGCCCGGACGATTATAATCTCACATAAACTTATTAGAGAATTATTCCCAACTAACTTTCCAGTTGGTGGTGATGTTATTTCTCCACCTATCACTATGCAAACTACCTGCTTTGCTAGAATAATTAACGAACGACAACCTAACATACTAATATATGCCTCCCCTTACGTGCATACGATAGGAAGGGTCTGTGGATCCAGATTGGGATGCCACGTGTGCCCCTATTCCCATGGTCACTCCTTATTAGGACATAGAGTAGGGTCAACTCCTCCTCCCCTTCAACCTCCGAGTAACGATACTATCCGACCGGTTGCTCTCGAATCTGACGATGATATGGAGATTTTGGCATGTTTTACATCTTAGTAAGTGAACTATGTAAAATTAAAGTTTAGGACAAAAGTATAAAATACATTAAAATTTAGAGAAAAGTACAAAAATAAAAAATGGAGTTGACTGATTTGCAAAGACAGTTTCATGGTTTAAAATTTACAAATAAAGATCTACGCTTTGGTGCAGTATACAAACTCAGACATTGTATCAAAAATATTATTAAGACAATTTACCCTAAAGAGCGATTTCAAGAAATTAAACAGACTTATTTTCCAAATTAGCTCATACATAATGTATGACCTTGCGAATTAACTAAACCACAAGTACTGTTTGATAATTGACCCACATATTATTTAAGTGAAAACTTCACAAACCTCATAGATCTGTTTGTAAACTTTTAAACTATGAGATTGTATTTGCAAATCGGTCAAACCACAATATTTAATCCTGTATTTTTCCCTTCATTTATGTATAATGGGGTGTGCATCGGTGTAAATCCGAATACCGAAAAGATCAAAATAAGTGACAATAACACCGAACCGAATAATAGGTAAAACCGAATAAAAATATTCGGGTCGGTTTGGTTTAAACAGAAACCGCATTAAGTTAAAAATAAAAAATCACAAATAAAAACCACTATATTTTCTCATTAAATTAACTCAACAAAAAAATTGAAATACTGTTAAAATATATCTATATTGGATTATTATCTCAATAATAATAAAAAAAATTAAACTTGTAAAATCAAATATATGTGAATATGTATATAAAAATATAAAATATGTGTAATTCGGTACGGTTCAGTTTTTTTTTATATTTTTTGTCAAACCGAACCGAATCGAATATCGAAATACATTTAAAATTAAACTCGATATCAAACCGAAATGTTAAAAAAAATCAAATTTGATTCGGTACGTGGTTTAAATCGAACCGATGTACTATAAACATGAAACTTTTTTTTGGGGTAAAAAAGATAAAATTGAGAGAGAAGCAAAAAAAACAAAAATAGAAATGTCATAGGACATGTTTTTGGGTGATGTAAGGGAATTTTAGCCAATAACCATGACAGTTTTAAATGATTAATATAAAGAAAATAAGAAATAAAATAAGTTTTTTTTTTTTGATAAAAAAATTGATAAGTTGAAATAATTTAATATAAATTAAATTAAATTTGATAAGTGGCTATCTCCTATTGATTTGGGGCAATAGGACATACCATATGTATTTTATTAGGTCATGTGTGTTGATTTCATAGGTTATTTTAATATTTTATTGCCTCAACTGGTTTAGAGCATACGTCACCACCAGCATATCAAATTTTATGAATTTCTCTCTCGATTGCCACGGGGCCGGAATAAACTGAATCTCACGTGAGACATTGAGAGAGAGAGTGACTGATACTTATTAATAAGGTGTGAATTAATATATACATATACGTTTTAAAACCGTGAAATCAAAGATGTTGTATTTGTGCCAAAGCGGAGAATATCTACATGGTATTGGACTAGGTTGTTACAATTGGTATCAGAGCCAACTCTACACGTATGCTGTGTGGTTTGGCGACGAACCAGACGGAAGCTGGTGGGTCTGTAATGACTCGATCCAGAGTGGATGACATTGGTAGAAGGTTTGAGCAAGGAGCGGTCCTAAGGGATGACGATGTAAACAAAAATGAACTGAATCTCACATCGAAAATGACGAGAGGGTGGCTGCGGTTTATTAGTAAGGTGAGAGCTGTGAGTAGGGCTGTAATTGAGCCGAGCTTTGGCCTGTTCAAGCTCGGCTCGCTATAAAATTAACGAGCTCGAGCCCGAGCCGAGCTTGCTATAAAATTAACGAGCCGAGCCCGAGCCGAGCTTTGGCTTGCTCAACGAGCTTGAGCCGAGCTTCGAGATTGTTTCGAGGCCAAAATCCACTTTTCGACTTGGTTCATTAAGAAAATTAGCTAACCATGAATTGTTTGTGAGTAAATTGTTAATTATATTTGTGAAGTTTGCTCGCAAATAACTCTTTATTTGTGTATATAAACAAGCTCATAAGCAAAATTTGAGAATAAATAAACAAGATGCTTACAAATAGTTCGTCTATTACTCATTCATTATGTTTGTGAACAAACTCATCTAATAGCAAATGAAATAATATTAAGTTTAGATATTTGTGAACTAACACAAAACTATATAGTTTTCTACAAAACTAAAATTTGTTCATAAATATTCTAATCGAGCCTGCTCGTGAGCTTTCAAGCCAAGCTTTAGCCTGTTCAAGCTTGGCTCGTTTACGAATCGAGCCAGTAAATCGTGTTCACGAGCGGTTCGTTTACAAATCGAGTCGAGTCGAGTCGAGCCGAACTTTTATCGAGCCGATCACCGAGCCGCTCATGAGCGGCTCTGTTCATTTACAGCCCTAGCTGTGAGGCCCAATGTGTTGGATTTGGACCAAAACGAACAATATCTACATGGTATTGGGTCAAATTGTTACACCAACGATCCTGCTTCAATGTGTAAGTCGGTAAAAGAAAGGATACTGAGTAGTATAGGGCTTAAGTGAGTAAATGGAATGAATGGAGTATATTTTAGTATACCATGTACCTTGTATTTATAGGAGGATCATATTATCTGTCCTAAATAGAAGCTGAGATCCACACGACGGTCGATTAATGGAGAGGGTCAACCAATTAAGGTTGACTTGAGGAATTACTCTTCTAGAGGTATGCCTAGTAAAGATCCGATTTCTTCTTCTAAGAGCATGATACAATTGATAGTTGGTCTTGATATATCCACAGTTTCTATTCAATGTTTGACGACGCTCTCTTCAAACATTGATGATCTTATTTACCGCTCCTCTTTTGTTGAGGTTGAAAAACGTTCGACTAGATTCAAGGTTCAAGTTCACTTACGTCATTCTGATTACTCTACTATGGAATCCTAATTGGAATTTTTAGGTGACAAATAAGATCCATGCGTATCTGATCATCACCTTGTGTGAAAATAATTCCAACATTTAACAAGATATTTATTCTTCCATTAAATTGATCGACCAAAGTTATAAAAAAGATGGAAGAAACCAAGAAAGTGTTGAAGATGGATTGCTGAACGACAAACCCTTAGATTTAATTCTTGTTTAATTAATTATCTAACCTATCTAATAAGTATATATAGGCATGTTTATTGTAACCTAGGTTTTATTAATGCACGTATATACACTTATTAGAGAAAAATAAGAACATTGAGGAACACTAGACCGATGAGTCGTCGCCCTCGATTGTGCTAGATTCGGCCAAGCACGTTGTTCGTGTATATGGATTTTGTTCCGGCCATTGCAAGTTGAATCCAATTCTCATTTTGCAAGTTTTAACGTGGAGGGATTTCGAATTTCACCTCCTAATCTTTGGTTAAAGAAAGCTTACATCTAAAGTATAATAATTGAGGGAACCAATTGTGTATTTTCAGTATTCACAAAGGTAAGATTACAATACGTATTTATAGTAAAGAGGTTCCCTCTCTTAACCCTAGCCGACCTAGTATTCTTACAGGACTAGAGTTCCTAATTACATTAATTACAGTGATTGCTTCCTATTCCAATACTATCTCTATCACCCCCCTCAAGCTGTGCAGGTCGTGTCCGAACTGTAAGCTTGTCTCGAAGAAACTGAAAACGGCCCTTGTTCAATGGCTTAGTGAATATGTCAGCAGTTTGATCCACTGTGGATATATAGCGAACGAAATAAAAGTCAATCTCTAGATGCTTCGTGGAGTTGTGAAAAACTGGGTTGGCATTGTACTCATCTTCCATGGCCCGTCCCTAGTGATCATGTATATAATTTGGGTTTAAATATACCCGCCTTGGCCCTAGTGATCATGTAGTGTGAAGGAGGCGGTTGAGTCATAGCCTCAATAATTGGAGAGCGCGGTGTGCAAGAGGTGGCTGTTTTCGAGGGCGAGGAAGTAGTGGAACCGAGCGAGGGTGAATTTAAGGAAATCAAGGGATTATAATAGGGGAGGCAGGAGCTGTTTGCTGGGATGGTGTGGTGGTGGCGGAATCGGCAACAGATTCCACAGGGACTGGTGTAAGTGGTTCTGCATTTGTGTTAGTATATACTGCAGCAATAGTTCCAGGTAAGTTATTTAGAGGTACTGTGGACATGATAAGAGCAGAAACATTTGGGGAAGCAGGGGCATATGTTTCGGCTGTTGTGTGGAAGGGCGAGGTCAAGGGAAAAGTGACCATGGGTGTAGGTAGCCGGGTTGGAATCATTGATATCTGACGAGCTCGACTTCATTAACTCAGGAAACGGAAACACCTGTTCATAAAAAATTACATGGCGTGAGATATAAGATTTTCCCGAGATAGGATCAAAACATCTATATCCTTTATGTAATTTGCTATAACCTAAGAAAATTTATGCTCAGAGTATGGACGTAACCACAGATAACAAAGACACCTAAAGATACGTAATTGCTTATAATCAGGAAGTGAGCCAAATAAAACACGATAAGGCACATCATGGCGTAAGGTCTAAGTGGGAAGTCTATTTATGAGATAAACAATAGTATCAAAAGCAAATGACCAAAAAGAAGCAGGTAATTTAGCATGATTAAGTAACACAAGACCTGTTTCAACGATATGGCGATGTTTACGTTCAGCACATCCATTTTTCTCAGGAGTGTATGGACATGATGAGCGTTGAACAATACCATTCTCAGACAAATATTTTGATAATGCACGAAATTCTCCCCCCCCCCAATCGGACTGGAAAGTTTTAATTGGAAGCCCAAAAGATTTTTCGACAACTTTCCTGAACCGAACGAAAATATCAAGAACCTCAGACTTTTTCTTTAAGAAATAAATCCATGTATACTTTGTATAATGATCCAAGAATAAAACATAATACGAGTAATGATCATGCGATTTAATTCTAGCTGGTCCCCATACATCAGAACAAATTAATTGCAAAGACTGAGTGGCAACAAAATTGGATTTATCAAAAGTTAATTTATGAATTTTACTCAAACAGCAATCCTCACAAAGAGATTTTATTTTCTCAGAATTAAACAAAATTTCATTGGTAGCTAAAACTTTTCTAATTCCGCGAGAAATGTAAAAATTTTCTTTAACCTTATTCTAGTTGTTAGGGCCGTAACTCATGAGCGGCTCGACGTTCGGTTTGATAAAAGCTCAGCTCGGCTCGGCTCGATTTTTAATGAGCTGCTCGTGAGCACGATTTTCAGGCTCAGTTTGTAAAAGAGCCGAGCTTGAGCAGACCAAAGCTCGCGAGCAAGCTCGATTAGAGGCTCGTGAATAAGCTCGTGAGCTAACTCAATTATAATATTTATATATTTTAAAAAATAAAGTTTAGTAATGGTAATATGTAATGTGGAAGGGTTTAATTGAACTTTATTTAAGACATTATAGCTTATTAGAATGATGGGGGATTTAATTGAACGAAATAAAATAAAAGAGGTTAGTTTTAAAAACAATGATAAAATTTAGGGTCAAACTAAAAATTCAGGATATAAATTTGGATTGTAGGGTTTTGACCTCATTTTGTATACAGAACAGAACAGACACCCACCCATCTCCTCTCTTCCTATCGAGATCGCAAAATCAGATCTTCCATATCTCCATTCATGGCTTCCGGTGATTCCCCGTCTCTCTCCAGCTACCTTTCTCTCTCCGTCCGCCTCTCTCTCTCTCTTCGTCTGGCTACCTCTCTCTCTCTTCGTCCGCCTCTTTCTCCTATTCGTGAACAATCGAGCTGCTAAACGAGCCGAGCTCGAACAGTAAATTGAGCTCGAACCGAGCTCGAAGCTCGGCTCGAGCTCGATAAGAAACTGCCGAGCCGAGCTCGAGCAGGCCAAAGCTCGGCTCGTTTACAGCCCTACTAGTTGTGTTATCCATTGGAATCCGATTTATGTGTTTTATTTTAAGTTTTCCATCGTTAAAACATGCCCTAGTAATGCCACCAAAAGGTTCTCCATATTGCATGAGGGTATGGCTTGTGGAACTCGGGGCATCCAACTTGACGGGGACCATGCCTATATAACTCTTGGACAAGTTCTCTCACTGCCTCCATATTGAATGGTGGAATTTATTGAGGGATGTCATTCTGCTGGTGAACATAAGGCATATGTGGAAATCTAATGTTCCTCCCATTTACTGTATAGTTGCCCCCCTATTTCCCTAGTGATATGTTGGTTTCCTGTCTCCTAATGATATGAAGTTGTGCAGGAGGTATGATTAGTGATTCCAAAATATTGAGGAACTCGTGACTTACCAGAATTTTCTAGGTCTATTAAATTTTCGGCCTTCTGCAAGACGACCTCTTCTCTCAAGGGTGGAATCTAATACTTCTTAATGCTTGACACGCCACGCCCTTCATTGCCCTGTGATTAGCCTTAAGGAACATGGTTTCATCCACACTTGGTGACCCTTGTCTCCCACAGCTTCCGAAGTATCTTATCTATCTTCTGATCGATGTCACTCCTCAAATCTTCTACATTCTTTTCAATCGAACTAAAATGTCTCTCTAAGAATGGTGAATTTTGGATCTCTGTAAAGATCCATGATTGTCCTCTAGAGCTAGCATTATTTTCTCTTTCAATTTGTCCCATCATATGTGAAACATTTCCTGTTGCCATGATCTCTTCCTCTTCGGAGCTGGCTACATGATCTTTGTTGTTCTTATCATTTTTCTTTGACGGAATTTTGACTGTGTCCCGATGAGATTGTCTATTTTTGTTTGGCTCTTTTTTGGAAAATGTGGGCCTACTAGAAAATTATAGTATTATCGAACTGCGAATTAAAGTTGCGCCTACTGACTTCTTAATTCAAATGACTGTTAGGAATAAAGAGACCGTAAAATTCCAAAAGATTCGATAATCAAAACAATATCGACCTTACATAAATGATTAAATAACAAACAAAACACAATTTTACTAGGAAACTTGAATAGAATTGAGTAATTGTTGTACTTTGATTTTCATGACTTGCATGATAGATTGATTTTGACACTTTTTAACTTTCCCGATTTCAAAATTTACTCATATAATATATGTTAAAATATTAAAAAACCTTTTGGATCTACCTAAGTTCACCTTAAGTTTCCATTGAGGTTAACTCTAGAAGGTATCTCTTCACTCAGTTTCACTCTAAGAAAATCTACTTAGATATAATTTTAGACGAATTGATATAATTAAAATATATAAAATAAAAAAATTAATTACGGTGCAAACAATCTTATTTTTGTATTATTCGGGTTGATTGTATCCAAACTATCATTGAGAAGAAGAAATTTTATAATTGACCTTGATTAATATTGGTCCTTCACTCAAATTACCAGTTAAATAATATGGTATCATTTGAATGGATGAGACCTGTATTCATCGTGATCCATTGTAGAAATTTGGTTTAATACATCACTAGCTCTCTGAACTTGTCCAAAATAGTAGACGGGCTCCTTGAACTTTGCAAGTGTTTCACCAGCTTATTAAACTTGCTTATTTTGTATCATCAGCTCCCTAAACTTGTGATATTGTGTAGATTCAGCAGCACCGTAAAGCGTCCTTGGGAGGCACCGTTGGGATCGGCCGGGGGCACTCCGATGCCTAAGTTAGTAAACTTCTTGAGAGAATAAACTGTAATGACAAAGAAAGGTTGAGAAGAGTGTGTAAGTGTACCTCTATTGTCATGCTACAAGGGTATTTATACAATATCACAGTTTGAGTGATAACTGTAATAACCTTCTCTTTAGTGTCCCTTTAATGAAGAGTAATGCTCTTTTAATGTAGTTTAACTCCATCCTCTAACCTCCATGCTTTGGTAGGTTCTGAGCTATCATTAATGCTAGTTAAATGATAGTGAGTTACGCTGTATAATCCTCTGCTTCTTCTAGAGGCGGATTGCCATATGAGGCGAATCCCCTTTTTTGCTCCTCTTGGGCGGATCTTTGTAAGAATCCCTGACACGACACCGTATTTCCGACTAGGGTGGATCATAAGTGGAGCTCTACGAGACGACATCGTATTCCTGTTATACACTATGTGGCGGATCGTGAGAAGGAATGCTCAAGACGACACCGTATCTTTATCTGTACGCCATATATATCCGGGAGGCAGGCCTTTTCTCCCTTTAAGCCTTCTTCGCTAGGGAATATCTCTAGCTTAGTCCTTCATGTTTCATGGCGGATGTTATCAGAAGCGTCCCCTAAATGGTCTTTTAAGTTCTTTAGGACTTCTCAGCTTCCTCGCATGCTATTAGCATTTATTGTACCTGACAGACACCTTTATCTAGGCCAATGACGCTTTTAAAGGTGGCAGTTCTTGACACGGATTTCGAGGTTATTTAATCATTTCACTAAAATAGAAAAAGGCTTTCCTTTCAACTTCTTTCATCTTCATCTTTAGTTTTCTACGATTTTCTCTGATTATCTACAGAAGTTTGATCTCTCTCTCTACCTTTCGATTCTTCATATAAGTTCATCTTTCTACTGTAACTTTTCCATTCTTTCCTGAGTTTTTGTTTATTGAATGTTTCTTCCATCTTCTACTTCTTCTTCCGAGAGAACTTCGAGTTTGAACTTAAACCTTTCCTTGGCACCTTCTTCATCTCGCATTCCTATCGCGACCATGAGGGCCCAAAACCTTACCTCTGGAGAGGAAGCAAGTTCTTGTGCTCCTAAAAAGAAAAGGGCAAAATCTCCTAAAATGGAAGTAACCTCTTCCAGTTTTAGTTTTACTCTCCTGCTAACTCTTCAATCTCTATACCATTGGCTTCGAGCGGCTTCTTGCTTAGTTCCTACGCCTTATCAGAGACCTGCGTCTCCCCCTCAGGGTTATTTTGCAGTCTATCAAAGCCATGTTGAAAGGGGCTTTAGCTATCCGGTCCCCAAAATGGTTGGGGATATTCTTGAATTTTTCTGTATCCCTATTTGTCAATTGCATCCAAATGGATGGTTAGATTTAATATTGGATACATACTTGGCGGCGAATCTGGGCTTAATTCTGAGCCCTCGCCTTTTCCAAACTCTTCACACCATGTCCAAGCGCGGGGTGGAAAGTCACCTTAGCTTTTCCAAATTGAAAGGGTATTCACCTTTTCATAGCAAAATGTCGAACGTCCATCGTTGGGAGCAAAGATTTTTCTTTGTGAAGATAGTGGATGGCGTACCTCTTGGATTTCCTGCCGGATGGAACTATAATCCAAAAGAAAGGGCGAATCAAAAGTTTTACCTTACCAAGGAGGAGAAGAGTACCATGCGGATTCTTCGGTCTCTTAAGCATGATTTTTGGACGTATGACCAGGCTTTGACTATTATGAAGTCTGGTGAACCCCTAGCAACAATGCGGGACGGAGAGACTCGCTACAATAATTTCTACACTTTTGAAGGTATCTTCTGCCTTTTTTGATTCGCCTCATTGACTTGTTTTTGTTCTTTGCCCCTTTTTGCAGGGGGAGGATTAACGCCAAGGATGTTATTGCAGAGAGGCGAAAGCTTCAAGCAGCTTTGGTCGCCCAGGAGAAGGCAAACGCTGTGCTTAGCAAGAAGGATGGGAAGGGTCCTGCAACCTCTAGAGCTCAATCCCCTCCTTCTTCGAAAAAGGCCAGGGCGACCGGTCCTCAGGAGCGAGCTTCACAAGCTGGTGAGCTGGATCAACAAATGGTTCCAGCCAAGAATCCTAAAGTCTCCTTATTCTCTTCTTCCTTTTCTCAGGTATGCCTTTTCTTTCTATATGCTTTTTATAGGGAATATTGAAATTTACCTTTGTCTTTAATATGTTCTTCAAACTTTCAGTCCTCGAAGCCTGATCTTGGGGGTTATTGGCTGTCCACTTATGGTCCGGGGTTGGTTCTGGCTTTGGAGCATGTAATGCATGACATTGAAGAAGCTATTGGCAAGCTCCCTGTTGTTCTGGAGACGAGGGCCAAATACAAGACCCTATCTCACCTCAAAATGATCAAGCGTTGGGCTTTAGCGGTAGGTGCTATTTTGATCTTGACATATTTTTATAATTTCTTTCTCTAACTTACTCTCTTTCTCATTATCTGTCTCAGACCATTGATCATTGCAATATTGTGGAAGCGGACCTTACCGTAAATGCAGTGAATGAAGCTCGTCTCAAGGAGCTAGAAGATGAAGCCTCCCTTGCCAAATCCAACGCCCAGGCAGCCAGTGCTTTGGCGAATGGCTTAAAGGAGAAGCTTGCTGATCTGGAGAAGAAGCTGGAGGAGAAGATTTTGGAACCTGCCAAGTTGTCTGAGGAGCTGAGGACAGAGCAAGAGAGGCGAGAGAAGGATTGGGAGCGTTTAGAGGGAGCTTGCGGACTCCGTGCCTACTATTACGACGAACGCATCCTAGCGGCTCTTTTGAAAGACTTTTCGGATGCTGGCATCGATGATCCCCAAGTGGAGGTGCCTTTCGAGAATGAGGCGGTCTACTATGCTTCCTTGGAGGATGCTAGGGTGGTCATCTTCAAAGAAGCTTTTGCCCCTCCTGCCATACCGAAGAAGAGTGGAGAGATCATTGATCTGGAGGACGTCGTTCAGGACACAGAGGACGTTTGGGAAGATGGCGATACTACGCCTGGTGAGGATCCCCCTAAGGTGGATGAGCAAACAAACGGCCAACATGAATCTGCCCCTGAGCCTGCGCCGAAGCCCATTGAGGCTAACCCAAGCTCTTCTCCTCTTGATGATAACATTAATGACCTTACTGCTTAGGGTCTTTTTATGTAAAAAATGCTACAATATCTTTTTGCACATTTAATATTTCTTTTGCCTCTCTTTAAGAAGTTTTTTACCTTTGGATGCATGCTTCTTTACTTTTAAGCGCTCACTTAATTATACGTTTTCTGGGAGAGACATAAGTGTACAGACTTATTCTCTGAACTGCTTCTTTAAGTATTTCAGATTTGTTTTTTCATATCACTTTTTCAAGTACTTAAACTTTTTCTCCATATTCCGGGGTAGGTGGCCAGCCGTCCCCCGGTAAGCTTACGATAAGCTTTTTAAAGATTTCCTTTGCGCAGGACAATCCGCCCATTAATAGGATATATATATGACCACTTTACCAAAAAGTGTCTATCCGTTACGGGACTTTCATAATTTTGGATCCGCCCTATGAAGGGACTTTTAAAAGATTCTTTCACGGGGAAGAGAATCTGCCCTGGTATGGAGGGACTTTGTATGAAATCTCCCAATGGGAGAAACAATGGAGAACCCAAATGGAGAATCTCTTATTACATTTGTGAATAGCCTCTCTTATGAGCCTTATTAAAACCTTATAACAAGAAAAAACCCATTGGGAAAAAATCTTATTCTAAGGAAAAAGAGTACTCAAGGCCCTTTTCCTTCTACTTCTGAAAGTATTTACGGAGATTCTGGATGTTCTAAGTTCTTAGTATTTCTGTTCCATCCATCTCCTCAAGCTTGAAGGTGGCGGCTCCAATTTTAATCGCTACACGGTATGGTCCCGTCCAGGTTACGCCTAACTTGCCTTTTCCATCTGCCGACTGGATTTTATCCGCCTTCCTCAGGACTAAATCCCCTTTATTTAGCTCTATTAGGCGAGCGTTTTTGTTGTGATATGAGGCGATTCGCTGTTTATAGGCAGCGATTCTAGTAGAAGCTCTATCCCTCCTTGTTTCAAGATCATCCAGGCTTTGTCTAAGCCTCTCTTCATTCTGCTATTCAAAATAAAAGGAGATTAGCCCACTAGGATTCTTGATCTCAATGGGGAGAACTGCTTTGACTCCATAAGTGAGGGAGAACGGAGTTTCTCCGGTTGCTACCCTGGGGGTTCTACGGTATGCCCATAAGACGGACATCAACTCATCCGCCCAGCCTTTCTTCTTTTCCGCTAATCTTTTCTTAATCCCCTTGACAAGCGTACGATTTGTGACCTCGGTCATCCCGTTTGACTGCGGATAATAAACGGAGGTGAAGTTGTTGGTGATTCCCCAATCTGAGCAGTATTTCTTGAATTCTTCACAATTTAAACTGCGTCCCATTATTAGTGACAATTGTATGAGGTACGCCAAATCTTCCAATAATGTTGTCATGGAGGAAATCTATCATTCGCCTGGCAGTGATAATTGAAACAGGTTCAGCCTCCGCCCATTTGGTGAAATGATCTACTGCTACTATCACGAACTTGTATTGTCTCTTGGTAGGCGGGAAGGGCCCTACTATATCAATGCCCCAGGTGGCGAATGGCCAGCCTTCCACGATTGGTCTTTGAAGCGCCTTGTGTACATGTGTCTCGTTGGCGTGAATTTGACAATTGTGGCATTCTTTTAACATTTTCTTAGCATCTTTCTCCGCTATGGGCCAATAATACCCTGCTAATCTTGTTTTTCTAAAGATTGCAACATGCGCCTCATGTGCTCCACATATCCCTTCGTGCAATTACCAGAGAACATTTTGTCCCTCTTCTGCAGTTATACATTTTAACCAAGGCTGGCTAAAGGATTTTTTGTACAACCGGTCCTCCATAATAGCATGATGAGCGGCCTTCTTGACCATCCTAGCTCGATTCTTGTCTTCAGGCAAAATTCCTTCCTCCAGGTACTTCACTATGGCAGTTCTCCAATCGTCTTGAGCCAACTGGATGATCGCCACTTCTTCTTTATTAAATGCCGGTCTCGTTTTGATTGAAAATGGACATGTGAGGTCCTGCCATTGACTTTTGGTGGAGGCTGCTTTGGCTAGGTGATCCTCCTCTGTATTTGATTCTCGTGGGATGTGTACTATTTCCCACTTCACGTTCTTGCCCTCTAGTATAGATAGGATCCGTTTTGCTTCTTCCATATATTTTACCAAGGTTTCATCTTTGACATGGAAATTCTTTGTTACCTGGTTCACCATCAGTTTTGAATCGCTGTATATCACTATATGCTCTGGTATAACTTCCTTCAACAGTTGTAATCCGAGGATTAGGGCTTCATACTCTGCCGCGTTGTTAGTTGTGGTGAAGTCTAACTTGGCTGCATAGCAAATTCGGACATACTCAGGTCCCTTTATTACTACCCCTGCTCCCGCTCCCTCTTCTGAAGAGGCTCCATCTGTATGCATTGTCCATTCCTCTTTTCTGACTTTTGGTGAGTTTGTGAATTCTTCTGTGAATTAATTAACAAAGTCCGCCAAAACCTGGCTTTTCAACGCTACCCTTCCCTCGTACCGAATGTCAAACTCGCCTAGCCGTATGGACCACTCCATCAACCTGCCGGATGTTTCTGGCCGGTGCAACACCTTCCTCATTGGTATACTCATTCGTACTATGATGGTGTGTGCTTGAAAATACGGGCGCAGGCGGATGGAAGTGACTACTACCGCCAACGCCATTTTGTCTAGTTTTGAATATCTTGTCTCAGCATCTTTCAACACCTTGCTCACATAATATATAGGATATTGTTGTCCTTCTTCCTCCCTGATTATGACCGTACATATTGCTTTTTCTGTAACTGAGACGTATAGATAAAGGTCCTCACCTTTAGTTGGCCTACTCATCAGCGATGGTTTAGACAGGAATTCCTTTATTCCTTCGAAGGCTTGTTGGCAATCATCATTCCAATCAAAAGATTTTTGCTTCTAAATCACTTCATAGAAGGGGAGGCATCGTCTAGCGGAGCAAGATCTGAATCTTCCCAGAGCAATGATCCGCCCGTTCAGGCGCTGCACCTCTCGAAGGTTCTTTGGTGGCTTCATTTCTAACACCGCCTTTACTTTTTCAGGGTTAGCCGTGACTCCTTGGTGATTAATGATATAGCCTAGAAATTTGCCAGATGTGGCACCAAACGTGCATTTTTTCGGGTTAAGCTTAATATTATGAATTTTTAATACATCGAGTACCTCTTTGATGTCTGCCGCATGCTCCTTTATGTTTTTGCTTTTGATGATCATGTCATCCACGTATATGGAGAAGTTTTCACCCTTCTTATCCTCGAAGATCTTGTTCATCATGCGTTGATACGTGGCCCCTACATATATGTCGCCTGATGTGTGATAAATGATGTCTTGATTCTGTCCTCAGGATGCATAGGTATTTGGTGATAGCTGGATTTCACATCTGTGAAAGAGTAAACCTCGTGCCATGCCGTTCCATCCACCAAAATATCAATACATGGTATAGGATAATTGTCCTTCGGGCACGCTTTGTTTAAGTCCGTGAAGTCTACACACATTTTGTATGCTCCGCCAGCTTTCTTAACTAGAACCACATTCGTTAGCCATTCAGTAAATGACTTCTTCTATCGCATCTGCCTTTTTGAGTTTTGTGATTTCATCCTCTATCGCCTTCTGTCTCTCTGGCCCATGATTTCTTCTTTTTTGTGTGACCGGTGTAACTTCATCCATTGTATTGAGTTTGTGAGTAATGAGATCCGGGCTTACTCCTCTTAGTATTTCACCATCACCTGCAAAAACCTCCTGGCATTCAACAAGTGTTTGCATAATGGCCTCCTTGATCTCTGGGTGCAACCCCTTTGCAATTTTTACTCTTTTTCCTTCAGAGATGAGGCATGTCTCGGTCTCTCCTAGAGCGGCTGTGTTCATACTCTCCTCCTCTTCTTGTTCATCGTTATCTTCTTGTAGGCGTATAGTTAGAGATGCCGTATAAGTTTCTTGAGCCTTTTTTGGCTCCCCTTGACCATTATTCCGCCTCTTTCAGTTGGCACGTACATAGTTAAATGGCGTATCGATATTAGGGCGGCAGCTTCTGAGAGGAAAGGTCTCCCCAAGATAACATTATACGCCAGCCGGCCATCCAGGATGGTAAATTCTTGCTCTCCCCTCCAAGTCTGGTTTCCGTCCGTGATCTCTCACTCCAGCATTACCTGTCCCTTGGTTTGGACAGTATGCCCGGTCACCCCTAGGATGTCCACAATGGTAGCTTCCACCTGCATTGGATCTATTTTCAATTTGGCGAATGCGCTTCTTGTGATTACATTGCACGAACTCCCGATGTCAATTATGACACGCTTCATATCCCATCCTTCAATGTTCATCATGATTACTAGCGCATCGACGTGAGGCCCATTAGGGGATCCAATTTCGGCAAAAGGTTTATTGAGAGCCACCTTATCAGAATCCTACATCCTTGCCCTTTTAGCAAGCGGTTGATATCCAGGTCCCCCTGCAATAACGTTGATCACTCCCTTGCCTTTACCTTTGCCACCTTCTTTTTCTTTTCCCTCACTTTGTTCATTTTGAACGAACCTGTCGAGCACTCCTTGTTCAATTAATTTTTCAATCTCTTTATCCAGCGCAAGGCACCTATTAGTATCATGGCCCTGCCTTCTATGGAACTTGCAATATGCCTTTATATTTTTTCCCATCGAGATGTGCTGTTCGCCTTTAAAATCAGGCTACGTGACGTCTCTTTTGAATCTACTCTTCTCTAGCCATAATAGGAACTCACTCTTAGGAGTGTTAAGAGGCGTGAAATGAGATCCGCTTTTGGAGGGGCGCTTGGTTCTTTGATCCGTCCATTTGCTATCAGTCCATCTGTTTTCACGTCTACTGGGCCTAGCGTCCGCCTATCTATTCTCGTGCCTGCTAGATCCGCCATAGTCTCTTCTTCTGGTGAATTATGGCCTGACGATTCATTATTTCTGTTGATGTCATCAATTTCCATAAATATTTTACAGCGCTCAACTAATTCCACCATCGTCTTTGGTTTATGGATAACCAATTTTTCCTGCAATCTTTTACACCTCGTGTTTTTTATTATGGCCTCTACCACCGTATTTACATCAACGTCTGTTATATCCGTGCATAAGTCATTGAATCGATTGACGTAGGTTCTCAATGGTTCGCCCTCCTTATGCTTTAGATCATATAGTGTTCTGCTAGACACCTTGCAGGGGATGCTACCTGCAAACTTCGCACAAAATTCTCGGCTTAGTTCTTCCCAAATGTTTATGGATCCGGCCGCTAGGGATTCGAACCATCCATAGGCTGATCCGCTCAATG
Organism: Euphorbia lathyris; assembly: GCF_963576675.1. NCBI lineage: Eukaryota > Viridiplantae > Streptophyta > Magnoliopsida > Malpighiales > Euphorbiaceae > Euphorbia > Euphorbia lathyris. The sequence continues at coordinate 67,657,844 of NC_088919.1, forward strand.
TTGTAGAAAACATTCTACAAAGGATCCCTTCATTTGCTCCTCCTAGGTCCATCAGTTCTCTGTATTTTCTTACGTGTGCTTCAGGGTTTTCTGCTTTTTTGTACTGTGGCAAGTTGGAGGTTTTGTAGCGTCCATCCGTTTTGAATCCTATAATATAGGCGGTGAAAGGCGAATGCCTATTCACTTGATGAGCGTATCGTTCCTCATTCTGTTTTTGCTTTCGGGATTCCTTTTGGAATCGCGCCTCTATCGCCGCCGTAAACCTGTCTGGGGAGAGGGATCCGCCATCTCGACACTTATTGTTGTTTTCTTATGGTCTGGGCGAACGTCTGTGACGTGATCTTGATCTATCTCTTGGTTCAGAATTATTCATTGTTGGACCTGCACTAGCGGCGCCTCCTTGGGGTTGTTGTTGCGAAAGCACCCTTCTAGCCCGCTCTGTTACATCGTTTCTATTGAGGATATCGCGCGCCTTATCAGTCGATTCGTTGCCCAGTTCCCGTCGAACAGATTCCACCATCTGGTCAAGAAATGACTCGGGAGACCATTCATGTGAAGGTTGCACCGTGCCATCAGGATGTGGCACAATTTGTTCAAGGGGGCTATCATTGAAGTCCTCGTCAGTAGGGATATTCCCCATGGGATTATTTGAAGACATGTTTGAATGTTCATCATGTAACCCTATTAATATTAGGATTCCACCTTCACCACACCAATTGATATTATGTAGATTCGGCAGCACCGTAAAGCGTCCCTGGGAGGCGCCGTTGGGATCGGCCGGGGGCACTCCGATGCCTAAGTTAGTAAACTTCTTGAGAGAATAAACTGTAATGACAAAGAAAGGTTGAGAAGAGTGTGTAAGTGTACCTCTGTTGTCATGCTACAAGGGTATTTATACAGGTTTGAGTGATAACTGTAATAACCTTCTCTTTAGTGTCCCTTTAATGAAGAGTAATGCTCTTTTAATGTAGTTTAACTACATCCTCTAACCTCCGTGCTTTGGCAGGTTCTGAGCTATCATTAATGCTAGTTAAATGATAGTGAGTTACGTCGTATAATCCTCTACTTCTTCTAAAGGCGGATTGCCATATGAGGATCCCCTTTTTTGCCCTTCTTGGGTGGATCTTTGTAAGAATCCCTGACACGACCCCGTATTTCTGACTAGGGCGGATCATAAGTGGAGCTCTACGAGACGACATCGTATTCCTGTTACACGCTATGTGGCGGATCGTGAGAAGGAATGCTCAAGACGACACCGTATCTTTATATGTACTCCATATATATCCGAGAGGCGGTCCTTTTCTCCCTTTAAGCCCTCTTCGCTAGAGAATATCTCCAGCTTAGTCCTTCACGTTTCATGACGGATGTTATCAACTTGTCCATAAAATTTGATTAGCTCCTTGAACTTTGCAATTGTCTCATTAACTGTCCAAGCTTGCTTATTCTGTAACAACTAAATACAAAAACTATAATACTAACTCTTGATCCTCACTCATTCAATCTCTCAAACCAGCAACACTAACTCTTTATAATAGGTTGCAAGGTAGGAGAAGCGAAAAAATTACCTCTCAATAAATGAAGACGTATTTTTATTAAGTTTTCGTATTTAGTTGTTACAGAATAAATAAGTTTATGGAGTTAGTGAGACACTTGTAAGGTTCAGGGAGCTAATCTACTCTTATGGATAAGTTTAGGGAGTTAGTGATACAAAATAAGCAAGTTTAGGGAGCTGGTGAGTAGGACTGTAATCGAGCCGAGCCGAGCCGAGCTTTGGCCTGTTCAAGCTCGGCTCGCTATAAAATTAACGAGCTCGAGCCCGAGCCGAGCTTGCTATAAAATTAACGAGCCGAGCTTTGGCTTGCTCAACGAGCTTGAGCAAAGCTTCGAGCTTGTTTCGAGCCTAAAATCATCTTTTGGACTTGGTTCATTAAGAAATTATCTAACCATGAATTGTTTGTGAGTAAATTGTTAATTATATTTGTGAAGTTTGCTCACAAATAACTCTTTAATTGTGTACATAAACAAGTTCACAAGCAAAGTTTGTGAATAAATACACAAGATGCTTACAAATAGTTCGTCTATTACTCATTTATTATGTTTGTGAACGAACTCATCTAATAGCAAATGAAATAATATTAAGTTTAGATATTTGTGAACTAACACAAAACTATATAGTTTTCTATAAAACTAAAATTTGTTCATAAATGTTCTAATTGAGCCTGCTCGCGAGCTTTGGCCTGCTTAAGCTTGAATCGTTTACGAATCGAGCCAGTAAATCGTGTTCACGAGCGACTCGTTTACAAATCGAGCCGATCACTGAATTGCTCATGAGCGACTCTATTCATTTATAATCCTACTTGTGAGATACTTATAGAATAAGGGAATCAATCTACTGTTTTAACAAGTTTTAGGAGGTAGAAATTTTTCTCATGGAAGATACCTAAAATTTATCTTGAGGGGGCTGCTTGGCCACTAACTAGGAAGTGCTTCAGTTTTCTATCTCTTTTATGATTTCAAGAAATTTAAATTTAAATAATATTAATAAAATCATTGAAACTTATTTTTCTTTTTCTATAAAATAATATAAAAAGAGTTTGATGATATAGACCAATAAGGATAAAAGAGTGGGGGCCATGAAAGAGTAATGATAGGCAAAGTACTTTTGAATTGTGATATGTATACATATAGAAAAGTAGGGTTTACTATTCTAGATAGAAAATAATAATAGTAATAATAATAATAATAGGAATAATTGTAAATTTGCTACTATGGAATTTGGAAAAATACAAATTTACCTATAACTTATAAAATAGTCTAATTTTAGATTCTAACATTGTCAAGCAAGATCGATTTTATCATTATCTAATAGAATATTTAATTCTAAATAGGCTGATTTGACAGTTATTCGACTGACACATCAAAGATTCTAAACAAATTTAATGATACATTAAAGTAGTTTTATATGTTTTGACTGATTGTTTAGGCTCTATACATCACAGCTCCCTGAACTTGTCCAAAATAGTAGATTGACTTCTTGAACTTTGTAAGTGTCTCACTAGCTTCCTAAACTTGCTTATTTCGTATCACCAGCTCTTTAAACTTTTCCATAAAAGTAGATTAGCTCCCTGAACTTTGCAAGTGTCTCACAAACTACCCAAACTTGCTTATTCTGTAACAACTAAATTCAAAAACCATAATGCTAACTCTCGATTCTCATCCTATCAATCTCCCAAATCTGCAACACTAACTCTTATAATAGGTTGAAAGGTATGAGAAGCGAAAAATTACATCTCGAATAGATGAAGACATATTTTTAGAATTTAGGTTTAATAAGCTTTTGTATTTAGTTGTTACAGAATGAGCAAGTTTAGGGAGTTGGTGAGACACTTGCAAAGTTCAGGGAGTTAATCTACTTTTATGGACAAGTTTAGGGAGCTGATGATACGAAATAAGCAAGTTTAGGGAGCTGGTGAGACACTTGCAAAGTTCAGGAAGCCAATCTATTATTTTGGATAAGTTTAGGGAGCTAGTAATGTATTAGGCCGATTGTTTATAACTGTTTTAATCAGATAGTAAATATTTTAAGGAGTTTTTTTTTAATTAACTTGTATCTAAAAGACTTAAATTTTGACAATGTGGCATACAGTTTATAATTGTGTTAGTAACAAAATAAATATGTTAAACATAATTGATGTTAGAAAGATCAGATGTGACATTTTTTTTAATTGAAGTAGAGGGAAGAAGCCCGAAAGAAAGAAAGAAAGAAAGAAAGAAGGGAGAACAAGCTATACAATCTGGCTCAAAACAACTCCCATTTGATCATCAAACAGAATGTCCTAAAGACCTGTAGGAGGTGCATCAAACTTATGATGATCCAAAGACATAGTCCCTGCGAAGTTTGCCATCCAGATAGCAACACGATTTCCTTCTCTGTAGGCGTGAATAAAAGAGAGAACCCAATATCTATAACGCAATTCTTGATATTTTCAATAAACCAATAGCAAAAGTGGTGAATAGGGACCATACTCATCATAAAGCTCAAGACAACTTGAGACTCCAATCCAGATGTGACAATTAAATAACAGGAAACCCATTTATTTAAACCTTTTGTTTGCAGTGATAAAATTGATCTTGTTTGAAAATGTTAAGAGTAAAATTACATTATTTCGTACGATAGCTTATTATAATAATAATAATATGAGATAATTTCAAATATAGCTCTCGTGGTTTCACTGATTTGCAGATGAGTGTTTATGGTGTTTGTTGGTGTTAAAAGATGATTAAAGTTTCTCATCATTAGCAAAACCAACTTTTACATTGACACTATCAATTTGAGTGTTGATAATATTAAAATAGAAAACTCTAATAATTAAATTGGTTTAGTGCTACATTTACCATCCAAAATCGCGATTTTCAATGCTTTCTCTTTTTAGAAATTAACTTTCTCTCTCCAAATTAAACAACACCTAAATGGTCTAAAAATTATAAAATTAGAGTTGTTTAAAATATTATCTAACTTGAAATTTTCTATTTTGAAATCATCAATAGTGAGATTAGCAGTATTAACCTAAAAGTCATTGGTTACGAATGGATGAAAATCTTAGTTCTCTTTTTGCAACAACAAACACTATAAATACTTATATGTAAATCATCAATTTTTAGAATTATCCATAATAATAATAATAATAATAATAATAATTGATAACTCTATATCTGAACATTGACCAATTGTCCGAAAGGCTCAGCGTCCGAACGTCTCGCTGAGCCTTTCATTTATCAACATGTAAAATAGAACCAGGGTTAGAGATAATAGGAGTCCATCGAACCCGCTTCGATGTGTAAATCAGTCGGGTGTTTAGAAAGGGTTGAAGAATATGGACTAATTGTGAAATAATAGTGAACGTACCGTATGATGTGATTATAACTATCAATATATAGAGTTAAGCCAAATCATTTATCTACTAGGAGTCCTTAAGTGTAAGGATTCTTTCTCCTGTTATGAGTTTAGTCCTAGGAGCAGCCCCTTGTAATGTGTAACTATTGACCTAACCTTACGAGGGTTTCCAGTGCCATGAAACTTTCTTATTACACAAGATGTTTTAATCTGAGTAGGGAGTAGGGTATCCGCGGGTAGTGCCAATCCCAAACCTTTACCCGTTTATTTTTCAATTACCCGTACCCGTCCTATTATCCTAACGGGTATACCTATTGCATTCCATACCTGTCCCATTTAATTCACGGGTACCCATGGGTACCCTTACCTGTTAAAAATCAATACATAAAACAAAAAATATTACAATTTTAACAAAATATAAATTTAATAAATCACCCATCTAAAAATTAAACAAATTAAACTTTAATCAATAAAAATAAAGTAGTTTAATAGTATCACACAATGGTTGAAGAATAAAAGATTAGGGTTTGAATCTAACATCTTAAATCTAAAAAAATAATAATATTTTTTAAGATATATGAGATTTATGAAGAGTACCGGGTACCCTGGAGGTATTCCTATACCCGTCATATCCCTATTACGGGTAATGATTTTGATCTTATACTCATTTTCAGAGGCGGAGACAGGAGGGCTCGGGGGTGTTCGGGCCCAGCCGGCCGCTGGAACCACCATGATCACGAGTAGTTTCGGCCCCCTATCTTCACAAAATTTAAGGTTGTAGTGATTCCGGCCCCCTATTTCCAAGAAAGTTAGCTTGGGTGCTATATTAGTATCCAAAATTATCACAGATCCGGTTAAGTCATCTCTAAATCTAAAATTTTAATTTTTTTGGGTCTGTTAGGCCATCTATAAGTCTAAATTTCTATCTTTTTTGACCTGTTAGGCCCTCATTAAATCCAAATTTCTAATTTTTTTTTTACCTATTAAGCCTTTCTTAAATCTAAATTTCTAATTTTTTTCACCTATCCCTTTCTAAATCCGATTTTTTTTTTCTATTAGACACTGATTTAGCAAAAAAAAAAAAAATTACACACCACGTGTAAAATCGCCCCCCCCCCCCCCCCCTTCTCCAACCGAACAATCATGTATTCGTCACTGCTTATTTATACAGGGTACGGGTAATCCCATCAAATCGGGTAATATCAAGTGCCAACGAATATAGTATCTGTTGCCATCCCTAAATCTGAGGGCTATGATTCTGCCACGCATATGTATACTATATCAATAATACAGTCTTGATCACATGCATCTTAATGAGTATGTAGAATTTGCTTAATCACTGTTAGGTCTAGGCTTCTTAAAATCTTAAAGTGGAGATTCAAAGCATTCTGAGACTTAGATTTAATAAGTCTATATCTAACGGTGAATGAGCAAATTTACTTATTTATTTATTTTTTTTGTAGGAAAAAGTTTAGGTAAGGGTAGGTCTACCCACTCCCAAGGTCAGAGTAAACCACAGACCTCGATAAGGGTTTACAGTGGAATTTACAGATCACCGACCAATAATAATAATTAGAAAAAAAGAAAAAAAAAATGGTTGCGTCTTAAGAAGGGGTACTGTGTACAGCAAGGAAAAGAGAATCATATTATAAGAAAAAAATAAAAATAAAAATAAAAAAGCAAGCAGCCCTAATTAATAGATTGGGTCCAGCTGTCACTTGCTTATTTCTCTCTCTTTCTTTCTCTGCGTGGTCAACAAGCTTCATTTCTATCCACCTTAATTATCTTTTTTATTTTTATTTTTTCCTATTTTTTAATTTTATTTTTCAAAAATATTTCTATGGATAATACAAAGAAAATGTGGATGCAATTAGAGCCAATATTATTTGGAAAGTTACACCTAACCAATCATGCATGCTATCAACCACAAAAAAAAAAAAAAATAATCATAATTATTCACCTAATTTTGTTAATTGTTTTATATAATAGTGATTCTCAAGTAATCGAACCGGAAATGTAATTTGGTTCGGTTATTTATTTAGTTTGGTTCAGTTCGGTTTTAAAAATGAGGTGGTATCAGATGAATATAAACTTGTCACGTGGTATTTACGAAATCCGAAGAGAACATGTGGCGTCGTTATAGCAAAATTGGTCAATACGGTTCCCTATTGAAGGCTTTGGATCGGAAAGTTTTAAAAGACCCAATCAATGATCCACCTATTACAGCAATCACGTCTGATCCTATGAATAACGGATCCAGTAGGGTTAAGAGATATCAGGCCCCGATATCTGGGCGTACGTTCACGTATCAACGGGTGACATGTAGCACGTTCCGCTCCTAAACTCTTAACTATCTTTACAACCCGATCACATTGTAAATAGAGTAAGAACAACTCAAGGTATACTGTTTCATTTATTCATTAAGCTTACATCTTAGCTTTGATTTATTATTGCGTTCATCCCTAAGTCTTATCTTAAATTGACGTAGTTATAGGAGCGGGTTAGCCAAACATCATAGCCCTGTTTTTATCCAATTGCAGGTTTAGAAATGGACTCTTAGGATTCTACCACATCATGATATAATTTAATAATCGGTTATCAGCTCGATTATTTCAAAAGAAGTTTGAAGTAACCGAAAACCGAACCAAATTATATATATAATATAAAAGTATTTTTTTATTTGTGTATATATAATATTTATTCTACATTTTTATAATTTTACATAATTATTCAATACATTTACTACTAATATACTATTTTTTGTTTTATATTTATTTTTTATAGATTTATTTTTATTTTTTATTTTTTTAATTTATTATAATAAATTTTTGTGAGCCATCTGTTAGTAACCGAACCAAGCTGATAACATTCATTTTTGTTATATTCGGTTATTGAATTTATTCAATTCAGTTCAATTTATATTTTGAAGAAAATTTTGGTTCAGTTAATAACCGAATCCAACTGAACTGATGTTTATCCCTACCTGAGTTAGACTCAATGCGTGGAATCTTCAACCAGTTTGAGTCTATAAAATAAAAAACACTTTGATGCTAAAATCAATAACCTTGTTTTGGAGAGTAAAACTGTAGGACTATAAATAGTGGTTATGATTTTATGTGATATAGGACAATCTTTGATTTAAGCTTTTATATATATAAAGGCAATGTAATCTTAATCTACATAGAATTAGACTTACTTGTTGAGATATCTATCAAGATAAGACTTTTAGATAAAGAAAAATTAAAGTAGTTGAAGGATCCATTATAAGCTTAACTCAATCGTGGGATCAAGATCTTTCTAAGCATATATATGATTATAACCTATGATTGGAGGAAATAAATAAATTATATTCCTTAAATATGAGATTACAAGTAGAGGTGGTGAGAGTACTGGCAACCCGATTACACGACACATAATAAACATATAATTTTAGTGTTTGTGTTTAGCTTAGTAATGTGTCATTTTTAGGTTGACACGAAACTGGCACGTAAATTTTTGGATTGGGTTAGGGTTGATATGCTAATCCGATACAAAATGACACGAATATTTAGAATTATTGTTATATTCTCTCGTGTTTTTATATCTCACTTTATTAATAAAGATAATAAAATTATAATTGTTATTTGCAAATATGATTCGAACCTCCTAAATTGTTAACAACACATTACATGATCACGTAACATGATATTAACGGTCTTTTTTATGGTTAGTGTTAACATACTAATCTAAAAATGATATAAAGTATTTAAGAATAGTACCATATCTTCTTATACTTTTAAAAAAGTTACAATTAATATATATGCATAGTAAAATTACATGTATATCAACACTAATCCGAACAGGTTAACACGATTATGATACGATTTTTTTGGATTGGATTGGGTTTGAGTTTACTCTTTTTAACACGAACCCAAAAAGAATACCATTTGAACACAATAATTGTCAGGTCTAATTACAAGTGAGGTGTATTTATATACTACACAAAAGGAAAAAGGAAAGATAACTATGAAGATAAATGCTCTACGCCATTTTCCCTTTCACATGACACAAGTTATATGATATGTATTTATTTTCGTGTCGTCTGAATGTTTTTCGTAACACTATATTAAATTTGTGTCATCTGAAAACTTAAGTATAAACAATTTCAAATCACATGTGGCGTTACGGTGACAGGCGTCTGTCATCTAAAGAAAACGCAATTTTGAGCGAAAAGGTATTTAATCATCAGATGACACGACTTATATATAACTGTCATTGTTATCTGAAAACAAAAAAAAGCGACAATTGAAAATGAGTTTTGCGGCCAATCTTTACCTCTCCTAAAATTAACGCGCTCAAACGTTTTAATAACATTTCAGCTCATATATAAACCAAAGTTTACAGGGAAAATTAGGTTTCTTTAGCTCGATGGTTTAGGGTTTCTGTAACGACCCGGTCTGGAGTGGGTGGCACTGGGGTAGAATGTGATATCACATTGATTTCTTAACACCGAATAATGTCCCTGTGGGGTGCCGTTGTGTTCGGCTGGGGGCACTCTGATGCCTAAATTAGTAATGTACTTGAGAGAATAATCTGTAATCACAAGTAGGGTTTAGATAGTGTGTCCCTTTTGACGCCTTATTACCGTGATTCCTATTAAGTCATAACCGTAATGGCTCCCTCTTTAATGCCTTTTAGTGAAGTGTAATGCTCTTTTAATGCGACTTAACTCTGATCTTTACCTCCGAGCTGTTATTGCTTTTAAGGCACCATTAATGTTTATTAATGATGGTGATTTTGCCGTGTAACAGCTTACTGTCTTGTCTTGGCGATCGTGTAAAGACGTATCCTTCTATGTGGCGGACCTCGGATGGCCAAGGTGTTGGAAATTAGGCTAAGGTATAGCAGCGGAAATATAAATTTTTTAACCTATTTCCATAAACCACAAGATCCGTTAACCGTCATTTCATATAAAGAGGGATAAGAAGAATTACCTCTTGATGATCAATCTACCGTTGTTAATGAAGTGCCCACAACTCTTCTCCGAGTTCCCAAACACGAAGTAAAACACGGGAAGATTAATTTAGAATCAACCGTTGAATAGCAACCAAAGTAGATTGTCTCTAACTAATCAATACAAGATCAAGGATAAAAGAAATAGATGAAATCAATTGATCGGAAAGAAGCCGTAGAAAATCTCGTCCTCGAACTAGGGTTATCAAAATTTTCTCTCTCTTTCACTAGGTGGATTTCGAAAATCTCAAATAAAGGAATAGCTTGGTAGATTTCGAAAATCTCAAAGGGGAGGGGTATTTATAATCTCTTGTATCCAATCCCTAGTTAGATAGAATTAGGTTACTGAATAGTAATTCAATTCGGAATAGAATTCCTAATTATTATCTCACTATATATCTAATATATTAAGGATAATAATAATAACCTTATTGGATAATAATAAGAGTATTATAATCTAATTAAAACTCCTAACTTATTTATCTCTTAATTAATTTAATTCATAATCCTAATCTAATTAGGATTTAACAAAATCAAATTAATTATTCATGTGTCTAGCTACATGAATTTCGACCCCCTTGGTCTATGGGCCTTATTGGGCTCAATTGGGCTTCCATCAATTAATTAACATCTATCTCTCTTTTAGGTTCCAAGTCTTATGTGTGACCCATTAGGTTCTTATTGCTTCTAGCCGTATGCAACGTTATTAAATTAATTTTTAAAGAATTATATTTAATCTTTGCATAACGGAATGATGTACAGAGTATGTGATTAGCAAGTCCGTAATCATTCCCCCAGAGCTATAAGAAGACAGGTTGATTCTGTCGTTAACCTTTCCGTATTAGTTACAGTATAATTCGATCCTTTATCAACTACATCCTTGAACTGAATCTTATGACTATGGATGATGTCAAGTCACATATAGCGAGACGTTCGTTTTACTTGTACAGATCGAGTCAACTCAAATAGATAGGTTAAGTGAAATCTGTATTTTAAGTCTTAAGCTATCACCTTGCAAGGATTTAGAGTCGAGTCTTCCACAAGCGATCCTTCGATGTACCTCCCATTCATCGGGAGTGATAAATGCTCAATCCAATATATAACGATCCCGCAATCACTTCCTGTGATACCCAACGTCTATTGTTCACACCCCAGAGTCATCTCTGTTAAGGATCGTATTACACCAGAGTCAAAGCGTCACATTCCGTAATCCAGAATACCAATTAATATTCCTTTGAGTCTGAGGATTAGTTATACCTATTAATACCAATGAGATGAACAGGTGACAAGGATGAATCTACCCATCCTGTTATCTCAAATCGGATCCCCAATCCTAATGAACAACTTTTCATCGGATCTATGTAACTGTCCAGATATCTGTATATATGAAGCTTGTGAGATCAGCTTTCTGTCGGACAGAAGACATTGTTACATACAAGTCTCAACATTGATATATCAATCCCAAACATATCACTTGACTTGGGGTGGTTTTAAGTTTATCAGTTTATTATAAAGTTTTGTCTCACTTCATGCTTGTATGAGCACTTTATAATCACTTCAAATAAACTTACGGATTTCCTTTTATTAGACTTTATTTAGTGCTTAAAAGGGATTGCCTTTATATAGTTATAAAACATATATCTCATTAAAACGAATGATATAAAGAACAATTCATTTATATTAAGTTTGTATCCTAGAACAATTGTCTATAGGGCATTAAACCCCAACATACTCCCACTTGGACTAAAGCCAATTGTTTCTAAAACTTATCCCAGTAGAAGTTAAATGACGATCATGTACTCTCTGGGTTAAAGGCTTTGTCAACGGATCTGCAACGTTGTCCTCTGTAGGTACTCTTTCTATTCTCACATCTCCTCTAGCCACAATCTCTCTAATGATGTGGTATCACTTAAGGTAATGCTTGGACGCATTATGAGACCGTGGTTCCTTTGCTTGCGCAATGGCTCCATTGTTATCACAATACAGTGTAATGGGATTTACAATGTCAGGCACCACACCAAGTTCTGTAATGAACTTTCTAATCCAAACCGCTTCCTTTACTGCTTCCGCAGCTGCGATATACTCTGACTCGGTCGTAGAGAAAGCTACGCTTCCCTGCTTGGAACTCTTCCAACTGACCGCGCCCCCATTCAAGATAAACAGGTATCCTGATTAGGATTTAAAATCATTCTCATCTGTGAGATGACTTGCGTCTGAAAATTCTTCTATTTTCAGATCACCTTCTCCGTACACTAGGAACATATCTTTAGTTCTTCTCAAGTACTTAAGAATGTTCTTGACGGCAATCCAATGCTCGTCTCCCAGATTCCCTTGGTAACGACTCATTACAGATAACGCGAACGCTACGTCAGGTCTAGTGCATAGCATAGCATACATAATCGAACCGATGGCGCTGGCGTACGGGACTATAGCCATGCGTCTTTTGTCATCATCGGTTTTAGGACATTGATGATTGTTTAACTTTACTCCATTTAGCATGGGTAAGTTACCTCGTTTCGATTCAAGCATGCTAAACCGATTTAGCACCTTTTCAATGTATGTAGCCTGTGAAAGACCACGCAGTCTTCTCGATCTATCTCTGTAGATCTTTATACCAAGTATATAAGCTGCTTCACCAAGGGCTTTCATTGAGAAGTTACCAGATATCCATACTTTTACCGACTGTAGTAGAGAAATGTCATTTCCCATTAATAATATATCGTCCACATATAGTATGAGAAATGCTATAGAGCTCCCACTTGCTTTCTTGTAAATGCAAGCTTCTTCGCAATTTTGTTCGAAACCAAATTGTTTTATGGTTTCGTCAAAACGCTTATTCCAGCTTTTTGATGCTTGCTTGAGTCCATAAATGGATCTCTGAAGTTTGCAAACTTTATTTACATCCTTCGATATGAAACCTTCAGGCTGCATCATATATACATCATCAAGCAGGTTTCCGTTTAGGAAAGCTGTTTTCACATCCATTTGCCAAATCTCATAATCGAAGTGAGCGGCAATTGCAAGCATGATTCTGATTGATTTGGACATAGCCACAGGAGAGAAAGTTTCGTCATAATCAATTCATTGCTTCTGACGATATCCTTTCGCTACTAACCTAGCTTTGTAGGTGCTAACCTTTCCATCCACGTCTGTCTTCTTTTTGAAGATCCATCTGCACCCAATGTGTATTATCCCTTCGGGTGGATCAACCAAAGTCCACACTTGGTTAGTATATATGGAATCCATTTCAGAATCCATGGCCTCAAGCCATGCTTTAGAATCTGGACTAGTAAGAGCCTCTTCATAGTTTTCGGGTTCGTCGTCTAACACGGGAACCTCATTATCATCTCCCACTAGAAAACCATATCTAACTGGGAGTTCACGAACTCTTTGTGATCTACGAATAGGTGGCACTGGAGTCTCATCTAATGGGACTCCTTCGGGTACCTCAACCGCCTCTATTGTTTCAGTCGGTGTTTCTTCTTCTTGAACTTCGTCAAGTTCAATCATGATTCCCTTTTGCGTTTCTTCGAGAAACTCTTTCTCTAAGAAGGTTGCATGTTTGGATACTATCACTTTCTGATCATCTGGATGATAGAAGTAATATCCCACAGTTTCCTTAGGGTATCCAATGAAGAAACATTTATCAAATTTCGAATCTAGTTTGTCAGATGCAATGCGTTTGACAAATGCTGAACAATCCCATACTCTCATGAATGAGAACACGGGTTTCCTACCAACGAACAATTCATATGGTGTGGAACTAGCGGATTTAGTTGGTACTCGATTTAGGGTGAAGAGGGCAGTTTCTAAGGCATAGCCCCAGAACATCTTTGGAAGTAAGGCCATGCTCATCATGGATCGTACCATATCTAGTAGGGTACGGTTTCTCCTCTCGGATACACCATTGTGTTGTGGTGTATAGGGAGGTGTCCATTATGAGCATATCCCACATTCAGTTAGATAATTCAGAAAATCATCTGAAAGATATTTGCCACCTCGATCAGATCGAAGCGTCTTTATTTTCTTTCCTAATTGATTTTCTACTTCATTCTTGAAGCATTTGAATTTCTCAAAAGCTTCTGATTTGTGCTTCATCAAGTAGATGTAACCATATCGGGTATGGTCATCTATGAAGCTTATGAAGAATCTGAATCCTCCTCTTGCTTGGACTGATATAGGACCGCATACATCTAAATGAATGAGTCCTAGAGTGTCTGATACACACTCACCTTTATTGCTAAAGGGTGTCTTTGTCATTTTACCTTTTAAACATGATTCGCATGTTTCCAATGATTCGGGATCGATTGGATCTATAAGCCCATCTGAATGTAGCTTTAGCATGCGTCTCTTGTTTATATGGCCTAAACGACAATGCCACAAGTAAGTTGAATTATCTAGCTTATGTCTTTTGGTATCAATTGCAAAAACAGGAATTTTGACATCTAACACATAAATCCCATTTTGTGATATTCCTGAAAAATAAAAGATCGAATCTTTATAAAAATTGCAACTTTTGTCTTTTATTGAAATACGAAAACCGTCGTCAACAAGACGGCTAATAGAAATAATGTTACGAGACATTTGCGGAACGTACAAACAGTTCCTTTCAGGGAATATTCCTAGCGAAGTCTAATGATAACTTTGCGGATGTTATCAGAAGGCCTGGGCAAGGAGCGGCCCTAAGGGATGGCGATGGGGGCAGGAATGAATTGAATCCCACATCGGAAATCGAGAGGGAGTGATTGAGGCTTATTAGTAAGGTGTGAATCCAATATATGTAGACGCGTTTTAAAGCCGTGAGGCCCAAGATATTGGATTTGGTTCAGAGCGAACAATATCTACATGGTATTGGACCAGGATGTTACAGTTTAGGTCTCTCATCCCTCTCTTTCGCTAAAGTCATGGAAGCTTTCTCCATGCAAATCTCTGTTTCTAAACATAGAAATGGTAAGTTCATTTTGTTCTCTTCCTCGATGTATTAGGGTTTTGTTGTTCCTTAATCTAGCTTTTCCTGACCGAACCTGTAATAATCATCAAATTTACTCTTGCGATAGGAGCTACTAGAATAAGGATGTATTAATCGTCTGACTTACCAATGAAAAGGTTGGGGCTTTATCATATGTAACTATAATAATCATTAGATTTACTAATGAAAGGATGTGTCTTTATCATAGCTATGAATTGATTTCCCATTTTATATTCTTGTTACAAGTGGACATTTCTCTTAGATACACTCGAATTTCTTACTGTTGGCAATATACTTCATGAAGCTATTGTGGGTGATGCTGAGGAAGGTAGATCTTGCTCTTTTTGTTTGCAAATATTGTTCCTTCATCTAGGTTTTCCTGATTGAAGTATTAGGTTTTATTGGCAAGGATATGAGCAATGTTGTGATTATGTCCTAGGTAAACTCATCTTCTTCATTAAAAGGGTATTTATTGTCTTCTCCATTAATGTGTGATAGATTGAAAACGAGTATTGTCTTCTTCATTAAAATGTTCCTTACGCTCTATTGTGGATTCTGTTTTCACTTGAAATAGGTATGAACTGATCTGAGTCTCTGTCCTTATGAATTGGCATGGATATTAACATTGCTTATCTACATGAGAATATTGATTAAAGTGTATTTTGATCTTTCATAGTTGAGACTTTTATGCCTCTGGGTATTTATAATAAGCTGTTTAAGTCACTCTATGGCTTAAAACAAACATGGACAATTTATAAACTATGACTTTATCTACCTTGTAGTCTTATTGTTGTTGGTTTATTGCCTCTGGGTAGCATAACATGCTCTAACTTATTATTGTTGGTCTATTACCTTTGGATATCATAACATGCCAAACAATGCATAAATGTCCAACAGTTGTATAGTTATTAACAGATGTTCAATACTTTAAGGATTCTGTTTTCACTTGGATATGTATGAACTGATCCGAGTCTATACTCTTTTGAATTTTCTGGGATTCAAATGTTCATTGATTTTTATTAGAATTGTTATTGTTGCTGGTCTATTCCAT
The DNA here is from genome assembly GCF_963576675.1 of Euphorbia lathyris. Lineage (NCBI taxonomy): Eukaryota > Viridiplantae > Streptophyta > Magnoliopsida > Malpighiales > Euphorbiaceae > Euphorbia > Euphorbia lathyris. Next base: position 67,673,750 of record NC_088919.1, read on the forward strand.
GTGGGTAGCATAGCATGCCAAACATTTTAGATGTTCAATAATTGTAACAGAATCCCTATTAGCATGCTCTTATTTATTAAAGTGAAACCATTGGCTATTGGAAGTGAAACCCTTGTTATAGTTGAAACAATTGCCTTGTCGATTGATTTATTTACATTTTAGAATGTTGTATTGGAATTGTAGCAATTGCCTTGTTGATTGATTTATTTACATTTTAGAATGTTGTATTGGAATTATAGCTAGTTGTTGTTGGCCTATTTCCTTTAGGTAGCACAATATGCCAAACATTGCATAGATGTTCAATAATTGTTAGTTATTAACGGGTGTTTAATACTTTACGAAATGGATCCTAGGGAAGTTTTTACAAGATGCTTAAGTCACTCTATAGCTTAAAATAAACATTGTTAGTTTAAGATCAAAACTATCAAACATCATTTCGAATCCATATCAATCACACATGTGAAAATGTGTTTGGAAATTCCTCCAATTGACATGGAGGACCTAGTGCCCCCAATAATTTCTTCTAAGAGTGAAGATTGTCTCAAACATATAAGGAGTCATTTAGCTGACTTGTTAAACAATGTGTGATATTTAACACTTCACCCTCACGTTCAATTCATTTAGAATGTGAAGCTAAAATATCACTGAAATACCCAACTTTTAGCTCCCTTATTAAGCTATATAGAATATTTAGCGGCCATGTTTATCAAATAGTTGTTAGCTATTAGCTTATTACCTTTTTTATTAGCTGATTTGACTAACTGATTGTATAAATTTATTTGCTAAAACTTAACTGATTGCTAATAGCTGTTTGTGTAAAATGTCAAATAAAGACATGATGAAACCTTTATTTGGAGTTAAAAACTAGTAATCAGGGGTAAAAATGTCATTCAAACGAGATGGAGCAATAAGCTAATCGGAAAAACTTGTAAAACCAGCATTTTTCAAAATTAGCTTTTTGGACCTAATAACCTCTTACAAACCTTTTTTCACCAAATACTACTATTAGAAGTCTGACTAATCAAAATCTTTAAAATCGATCAAAAATTTTACTCCAAAAAAACTTTATTTACATCCTTCTCTTCAAAAATATATATTAATTAGTTTATATTTATATTCTTCTATTGATTCTATCTCCTCTGTTTTTTTAAGTGAAAAATTAAAATAAAAGTACACTATCCTATAATATTATTTTATAATATATGATGTAAAAATAAAATATTTTTCTTTTTTATGTTTCGATCAAGTATATAAGAATCACTTTTAAGATAGGACAAATGCACAAAATAATTAAAATAATATTCACACCCTTCAAATCAAAAAAGAAAATTGAGATATAAATTAATTAATATGATATAATATATGCATACGTATACATGCATGATATATAAAATTGTCACAATTTCAAATTCCATATAATTATATATCGAATATTACCAGGAATTATTTGAATTTATTTATCTTTTCACTATTACTCAATAAATTAATTAATATTATATATTAACTTGTAATTCAAGTTAATGTGAAAGATATTTGTACGTAACATCTTTGAATTTTTTTTGACTTATATCTCTATCATTATTGCAAAAGTAACTTTATTTTTAATTATTATAAAAAGTGATCTAATTTTATGTATAAATTATGGATTATCATGAAGTAATTTAATTTAGTTTATGTGATTGACGCGTATATAAAAATATGGATTTAATTATGTGTAGATATCTGATTGTATTTATCTAATTCTATGATAGACAGAATCTCATAATAGTAATTGTTGGTCTCTTATAACGTGACAAGTTTAGTTCCAGGGGGGATAGGAACTATTTAAAATTTTGTCCGTTTAGGCTGACTTCTTTTCTTAAGAAAAAGTTTACACAGCGGCGCTAAGTAGTTTTGAGACACAAGCTTAGTCAACGTGTGACTAAGTCTGTTTCTTTCCTTGAGTCAGGAGATAGCACTTAGAGTCTATTCCTGAACTCAGCTTCTTAGTGCACTCAACTCAGCGTGAGTTCGTTACTTAGTCAGTTTTATAGCAATCAATATATAAAGGAGTTTAAGGGTTAGAAATATGTTACTCAGCAGACATATCCTGGTTCGGCCTCTCCGCCTACGTCCAGTCCCCGGAACTCGTCCGAGCTTTTTGAATTCTCTACTGAGCTCTTTAAAGGTACAGCACGAAACCTTTTACAATAGAAGATGAGTATACAAGAGTACCTTCCTCTATACCTCTACTCACTCCTATATCTACCGCTGAGTACTATAACCGAGTACTCAGCCTCTCCTTTCTATTCTTCTAGAAATGATAAAGTGTTTGTCCTAAACAACAATTGCTAAGACACTTTAGATGATTGAAAATCACTCTAGACTTTTACACAATAATTGGAAATTGGTGTAAGATTTTTGCTTTGCTTTTCTCACAGAACTTCAAGTATGAATTTGGACAGCGTTTCGACTAATTGAAGATCTGCATCGAATGAAGCAATTGAGAGGCCTATTTATAGTGACACTTGAGGCACCGGTAATTTTGAATTTCGAAATAACCGTTGGAGGGAAACGGCTTCGTGTCGTTGTCACTCAGTACGCGCTCAGTGTCGTTGGCCAATGACATTCTTGCATCTTCTGTCCGTGGCAGTGCTCGGCAGCTTTTTGTCCGGTAAACAGAATGTTTCGACATATTTGGCAAAGTCTTCCAGACAGCTTCCTGCGCCTTCTGAACTTTACCCAAAGTAGAAATACTTTGTCTAGAAGTTGGTTCTTGTCTGCCGCTGTCTTGTACTTCTTGTCGTTCTACTCAGCAGCTTCATCTTGAAGCAATTGAGAGAAGGCTTCTCGATCCTTCTTCAAGCTGAGCTTGTGCTTTGTACAAAACGACCGCGTTTTGAAATCTTGGGCCGTGAGGTCTTGATGTGTTGACTTGGGCTTGACTTCCACTTATGGGCTTTTAGACTTTATATCTTAATGTCTTATAAATCAATAAACTCAACATTGAACAAACACATTAGTATGAATAAATCAAAGCATTTAAATTTAATGTGTTAGAATATTTTTTATCAATTACATAAATAATTTTGTCAAATCAAAATCATGTGGAAAGGTGTTTCAACAAACTCCCCCATTTTGATATTGGCAAAAATATTCAGTTGAAGAACTCAGTGTTGAGCTCCCCCATGATAGTTGACCTTATATTACTCAGGATACTCCCCCGTAAGGGTTGAGCCACTGACTTAGTTTTACTTTAAATATTTCAAGGTTTAATCAAGTAAGTCTAAGGTCAGTTTTCAGAAATAGGTTAGCTTATAAATCATATTCTTTTTAACTCAGTTTATGCGGAAGATTTAGATATTAGAGAGCGCTGAGTATTTCTTTGTTCAATGTGTTTTAAGAAGACATGTAAAAGATGTCAACTTATAGATCAACACAGCATACAATCATAAAGCAATGTAGACAAGTAGCACAGTTGATTTAATGAAGATGCGTTAACTATTCAGCACAAAACATAAGTAAGCATCACATAAGATTTGTCAGTGTTGAAAAGATAGATGCATGCATAGTTTTGTATTCAGGTCAGCATAACAAAAAATGCATAAGGGAAAGACTACAAGTTTAACAAAATTGAATCTAGTCAATCCTAGTCAAGCTATTTTTTCTTGTAGTTGAGTTGGGCTTCATGCTCTTTAGCTTTTCCTTTTCACTTGAATTTTTGCTGACTACCTGAAGCTTCCTCTGAATGTTGAGTTCTTTGAGCTTGTTCTTTCTCCCCCATTTTGCCACCATTGACAGGAGGAGGAATGAAGGTGTCTTCAATGGCAGCTTGAGTTAGGCGTTTAGAGAATGCCTTGAGCTTTCGTGTGCTTTCATTTATGCCGTTAAAAATTGGAACACCATCATCCAAAATAGCACGTGGAATCCTGATAGCTGCGGCACTGAGCATACTCAGGATATATGCTTGAGACTTTCCAACCCAGTGTATACTGTCAGTGAGCATGGAAAATGCTTGATGAAACATCTTCAGCAAGGACGTGTCAAAATACTGACGTTGAGCATTTGAGTGGCGCACGTGGTTGAAAGTAACTCGAGAGTACTTCAGGATTTCGTTTGTCTTAAGCTGGTCAGTTTCCATCTCTTCCTTGCTTAAGTTTAGCAGACGTACAACCTCACTAATTTGCTCAATGGGGCATTGAGAGGAGGAAGAGAGTTGGTGATTGGTTTTCTCTTGCTCAGTGTGAAGCTGGTTGAAGAGTTGATGAACTTCGGCAGAATTTGCATACATTGTGTTCGCAGCTGACAGTTGATGAATTTGACCCTGTAGGGAGTTCATGTGATTAACCATGGTCAGCTGGAGTTTGGCCAGCTTCGTTATTGATTCCTGCCTGGGCTGTTGAGACTGTAATGAAGTCATGACACGCAAAAGATCCTTCAGACCTTTGATCTCTGTAAGAAGCTGAGTGACAGACGAAAGCTGAGTTGGCTCAACAGGAACTGACCCAGCGGCATCGGTACTTGTTTGATGGAGGTCCTGGAGGAGAGCTTGAGCTGAGTCAATAATTCTTCGACCAGACTCAGATGCAGTAAGATAACTGAAGGATCCATCATTTGTTGGCCCAGATGCCGGAAGAGGAGTAGAACCGAATGGAGGCGGTGTTTGGTTCTGCTCAATATTAGAAGTGCCAGCATGATCAGCGGCTGGTCTTGAGTTCACATTTCCATTTGAGGCTGACTGGATTAGATTCTGCACTTGGATTTGTGGAAGAGGATGATCGGCAGAATGTGTTACTTGCTCAGAGTCAGGCTGAAGCTGACTGGATTTAGGAAGCTGAGGAAGTTCAGTAATGACCTGAGCAGGTATTTCCTTAGCTTGCTCAACATGTTGGGGAGCAGGATCTTCGAGCACTTGCTCGGCATCATCTTGGCTTGGGGAAGCAATTAAGTCGGTATGTTCCTTAGGCTGAGAAATAGAGGCTTGATTTTCTTGTTGCTCTGGTGGAGACTCAATAGGGTTAGAGAAGAACCTAATATGCACATCAGATAGGTCAGTGATTTCATCCCTCAGAGGCGAGTCACTCATTAGGTCAATGACTGGGGATCGATGTGCCTTCTTTTTAAGTCTCCTTAATTTCTTGGTCTTTGGAGGAGAGTCAGCAGGAATAGACTCAATAGAGTCAGCAGGTGAAGTTTCCCTTTGAACAGTGTGTTCCTTTTCTGTTGGCTCAGGTTCTTCCTCTTCAATCTCCTCAGTGTAAATTGTGCCATGTTGGTCAACATCTAATGGCTCATCATGCTCATCATCCACTGTGTCCTCATTATCGAACTGACCACCCAGTTCTTCTTCATCTTGTTCACCCTGTGGTTGCTCAATGTCATCGCCAAGACTTCGTACAAAGTGTGAGTCAGTGGGAATGACAAAGTCAGTGGGAGGTGCATTGATGGGTCTTAACTCAAAAGTGAGTTTCTTCTTCTTCCTCAGTGGTTGCTCATCAGCGTCCTCTCTCTCTTCTACCTCAGGCTCAGCTTGCCTCTTGAGGTTTTCCGCTGACCTAGGTCCATCCTGACCTTGTTGAATTTGAGGCTTTGTTCCTCTGGACACAAATTTAAGCTTCTTTGGTGGAGAGACAACTTCTTTGGAGGGGCTTTGAACAGCTTTCCTCTTTCTTTCCTTCTTTCCTTTACGGGTCTGCATCCCATCGGTTTCCTGGACAACGACTGCTTTGCCTTTCTTAGGCACAATTGGTTGATCGTAGAATAGACCAAACAGTGCAGCTGCAGTGATCTCTGTGCCCCAAGTGTGGATTTCCTCAACCAAACTCACGTTGTGATCTTTGAGGATCCTGGTAATGATGGAGCCTAGCCTAAGGGTTCCAGTACTTCTTTGAAACCCACCGATTATGAAGACAAGCATGTTTATCGGCGTATAGGTCAGCATGTGCCAGATGAAGCACTGCTCAAAGTTCGTCACTGAGTTGGTGCAATTGACCTTGGGGAAGATGAAATTGGTCAGTATGTAGTGGGCCATCTTCTGATGCTGACCCATGGAGGTACTTGAAATTTCCCCTACATGACCAGGAGATTTACAGAACTCAACGGAGTAGTTGGTTTTATCTTGGTCACCTGATTTACGAAGTATTGCTCCTTCATTTTTTAGCTTGAGTAGTGAGGCAAGGAAGGCAAGGTTGATGAAGATATTCTTTCCTCGAACCCTGGTGACCATATAGTCCCGGTTATCATCGGCGACTCTTAGGTTAGCATAGAATTCCTTTACTAACTCGGGATAGGTAGCATCGCGAACTGAGAACAGCTCGGTCCAGCCGTTCTTCTTGATCCACTCACAGAAGGGTTGCTCAGCTTCCATAAAACCCTTTGAAAACCATCTAGAGTGGCCAACCTTATATCCCCTCACACTCTCGTAAATAAGAGAGTAGGTGCATTCCACGGGCTTTTTTGCCTTATCTTGCTTTTGCTTCCCTTTCGAGGAGGTGGCTTGGTCAGCCTTGGTTTGCTTCCTCGATGTAGTGACTTTTGAGTGGTCACGCTGAGTTTCTTGAGACTTGGTGGGAGTCTCACCGTGTTCCTTCTGAGCAGGGGATTGAGGGTTTTCATCGGAGCGATTATCGGTGTAACCGGCACTGGAGACATTTTGAGAATCTTTTGCCATGATTCTTAGAGAAGTTTTGAGAAGTTTGGGAGTTTTTAGAGAAGAGTATTTGAATACCAGAAATTTCTAAGCGTAAAGAGGTAAGAGTGGGAAATCGTCCACTATTTATAGAGGTTTCGAATTGATCCTAAGCGTTGAGGTGTCCGTTTGACCTCGAGATACTCAATCGACAAGGATTCTGGCATTTATGACACATTCGGCGAGTGTATTTTCTAATTATTGCGCTTACGTCATCCTAGGTGGCTATTTAATTCGCGTGTTTTGCATTAAGTTTTGCAACGGATTTTTACTCAGTGTTAAGGATTCCTAACGTTTAAAGTTCTGAGTAGTTAGTGTTGCGCAAGGGATAATTCGTGTGTTCAATCACTCAGTTTAAGATAAACACTCAGCATGCATATTTACCCAGCATGTGATAGTTACTAATTTGGCATGATTCACTCAGCATGGTAATCAACTCAGCATGTATATTTATCACATATTATACTTGGAATTTACTGAAGAGGATTAAACATACCAATGGCTTCTCTAAGTATGTTGAATTGCTCATGAGCCAGTGGCTTTGTGAAGATATCAGCAAGCAGCTCATCCGTTGGGACATAGGTCAGCTTGATCTCTCCCTTGAGTACATGGTCTCTGATGAAGTGATGTCTTATGCTGACGTGCTTCATCCTGCTGTGCTGGATTGGGTTCTTTGATAGGTCAATGACACTCTTGTTGTCACATTTGACTTCAATTGTTTTATTCTGAACACCATAATCTTCAAGCTGTTGCTTAATCCATAGGACTTGAGCAACACAGCTTCCAGCAGCAATGTACTCAGCTTCAGTGGTTGACAGGGCTACTGACGCCTGCTTCTTGCTGAACCAGGACACATGACAGCTTCTAAGGAAGTGGCATCCTCCCGAGGTGCTTTTTCGTTCAAGCTTGTCTCGTCCGTAGTCAGCGTCAGTGTATCCAATGAGTGTGAAATAATGAGTATTGGGATACCACAAACCTGCATTCACTGAGCCTTGCAAATATCTAAGGATTCTTTTTACAGTTATGTAATGGGATTCCTTAGGTTTAGATTGATATCTAGCACAATAACATACTGAGAACTGAATGTCTGGCCTACTAGCAGTTAAGTAAAGTAGAGAACCAATCATACCTCGATACAATCTGCTATCTACTGACTTACCATTTTCGTCAGCGTAGAGGACAGTGTCAGTGCCCATAGGGGTAGATATTGACTTGCAATTCTCAAGTTCATACTTCTTCAATATCTCCTTAGCATACTTAGTTTGACTGATGAAGATGCCATTTTTCCCTTGTTTGATTTGAAGTCCAAGGAAGAAAGTGAGCTCTCCCATCATTGACATTTCAAACTCAGTCTGCATTTGCTTACTAAATTCCTTGCATATTGACTCGTTAGTGGCACCAAAAATAATGTCATCAACATATATCTGAGCCAATAGGGTATCTTTAGCCTTTCTCTTAATGAATAAGGTTGTATCAGATTTACCTCTGACATAATTTCTAGTCAGCAGGAAACTGGTCAGCCTCTCATACCAAGCACGTGGTGCTTGCTTGAGACCATACAGAGCCTTTTTGAGTTTATAAACGTGGTTTGGGAACTTGGGATCCTCAAACCCTGGAGGCTGATTAACATAGACTTCCTCGTTTATAGCTCCATTAAGGAATGCACTCTTAACGTCCATTTGAAACAATTTAAAGTTCATATAACTTGCATAAGCACATAAAATTCTTATAGCATGTAGCCTTGCCACTGGGGCGAAGGTCTCACTGTAGTCAATACCTTCTTGCTGACTATAGCCCTAAGCTACAAGTCTTGCTTTGTTCCTGAATACGTTCCCTTGTTCATCCATCTTGTTGCGAAAGACCCATCTTGTTCCTATAGTCTTCTGGCTTTTTGGTTTTGGCACTAAGTCCCATACTTCATTTCTTCTGAACTGATCAAGTTCTTCTTGCATTGCATTCATCCAGAACTCATCATACTCAGCCTCAGCGAAGTTCTTTGGTTCCTGAATTGAGACGAATGCTACGTTGCTGAGGTATCTCCTGAGTTGATTTCTTGTCATCAGGGTGTTTTCAGCAGCATCAAGAATGGCACTTTTTGAGTGTCCTCTTGGTATTCTGATCTCTTTTGGAAGATTGATGTCTTGAGCTGGTTGTGTTTCAACAATCTCTGCAGGTGTAGATTGGTCAGTGAAAACAATTTGAGTTTCCCTTTTACCTTTGGTCAGCCCTTGAGGTAGTGACTCAGCGGCTGTTTCTTGGTCAGCTGCTTATCTTTTCCTTCAAGGTTAGTTTCATCGAACTCAACGTGTACTGACTCTTCTAAGATCTGAGTTCGTTTATTGAAAACTCTGTATGCTTTGCTGTTTGTTGAGTAGCCTAAAAAGATAGCTTCATCAGTTTTTGAGTCAAACTTAGCTAGGCTATCTTTGGTATTTAGAATAAAACATTTACAACCAAAGGCACGAAAGTATCCAATGTTAGGCTTTCGTCCTTTCCAAAGTTCGTAGGGGGTCTTCTTTAATATGGGTCTAACTAGAGCCATATTAAGTATGTAGCACGCTGTGTTGACAGCTTCTCCCCAAAAGTACTTTGGAAGCCTATGCTCACTCAGCATTGTCCTGGCTATTTCAACCAAGGTTCTGTTTTTCCTTTCAACAACCCCATTTTGTTGAGGCGTTCTAGGAGCAGAAAAATTATGGTCAATGCCGTTGGCTTCACAGAATTCAACAAACTGTTGGTTCTTGAATTCTCTACCATTATCACTTCGGATGTGAGCTAACTTAAGGTCTTTGTCATTTTCAAGTTTTCTTACTAAAGTTGAAAACGTCTCAAAGGTTTCATCCTTGCTACTCAGCAAGATGATCCAAGTGTACTGAGAAAAGTCATCTACAATGACCAAGGAAAATCTTCTACCACCCAAGCTCAGCGGCTGGACTAGACCGAAGAGATCCAAGTGTAGCAACTCTAATGGATGCTTAGTTGAGACAATGTTTTTACTATGAAAAGATTGTTTGGTTTGTTTTCCAGCTTGACAAGCGTGGCATAATTGATCTTTTTCAAACTTAAGTTCTGGCAGTCCCTCAACTAATTGCTTTCTTGCTAATTTGGCCAGGAGGTCCAAGCTTACATGACCAAGTCTCCTGTGCCATAGCTAGGAATTTTCTTCCTTTGACACTAAGCATACAGTTTTTGAAAATTTCTTTTCTAAGTTCAGCATAAAGACATTATCAATACAAGGGGCAGTTAAAATCAACTCATTTGTTTTACCCTCGAATATTTTACATCCAGTGTTATCAAATATAACTTTTCTCCCATTGTCACATAGCTGAGCTACGCTGAGTAAGTTATATTTGAGTCCGCTGACTAGGGAGACTGACTCAATAGTAGGATTACCACCAACGGTTCCTGACCCTACTATCTGATAACATCGAGATATTATCATGAGGACCAAAAGAGATATTCGCCTTTAAGTATGCCACGTAGCAAAGGAAGTCGGCTGGCGAATCTCCATGGATTAGCTTTAGGAGATCCGCTGGCGGATCTCTAAGGCGAATCTCTCCATTCACCTTGGTAACGGCTGGCCGCCGGCTCGGCCATAAAGGGTCATTAAATGGATCATTAACTGTCTTACCCGCCAGGTTAAGAGTAACTTGTAACCGCCATTAAATGAGCATTAATGGAGACTTTCTAGTTACCTAGAGGTTACGAACTTCTCAACTATATATAGCCTACCATTCTAGGCTATCAAGGTACTCACACTTTTCTATATTCTCTAAGCTTCGTCAATACAGTTTATTCTTCATATTCTCTACTGACTTTGGCATCGGAGTTTCCCCCGTCGAACCCAACGACGCCCCCCACAGGGACGAGCTCCGATCAGAAATTTCTCCCTTGTTATCAATTGGTGCGGTGAACGTGGAATCCTTAATCAAATAAAGGGTTTTTCATTCACACTGAAACATCATGACCGATGGAGGACAAAATCCCTCCTCTGGGATTGAATCACCGATAATTACACCATCTAGTGCTGGTCGCACTAACACAACTGCTCCTATAACAAATATCGATGGAAATATGCCCACTACTTCTTTCATCGATATATGTGCTCAGGATATCGAGGCACAGTATGGGCTTGAAATTGGGAACCGCCTCCGGGCGTTCATGACTCTTCCTCCTCGTTGGAGTACGGTATCTACGTCAGCTGTCTCATCTTTACCTCCATTAAACTTTGGTCTGGGACCAGGTGCCCATAACTCTTCATTCCTTCAAGCTCACAACATTGATTCCATGATAACTACTACGGCATCGGGTGGCGGACGACCGGTTATCAGGGAGTTATTTCCTGGTGAAGGAAGTCGAAGGAATGATACGGTCCCTCCTGGCGGATCAGAGGTTCCAAGGTTTAATCTTGATGGACCAAATGTACCTAGGCACCCACGGTAAAATTCGTCTCTTGGCGGATTTAAGGAGCCCATTCGTAAAAAGCATAAAAAGGATAAAAATAAGCGAGCAAGATCCCCACGCCGTGGCAGATCACCTCCATCCACTAGTCGTAGAAGAAGCAAAAGGCCAGAAAAAACATCTCATGTAGGCGGACCACCGCCACATCCATCTTTAGGAACTGTTGGACACACCTCGTCTGGAGGTCAACAAGGAGGAAATGGTCCAACTCCCCCAGGCAGAGGAAGTGGTGGAGGAGATGGTGGAGGGAGAGGAGGGGCGGACGTGGTAATGCAGGAAGACATTCGCCATCAGATCCATCGTCTGAGTCAAGTTCTTCCTCTTCTTCTTCTCCAAGCAGATCGCCACGAAGGGGTCGCCCCAGAGCAGATCCGGAGAATTTTGATGATAGAGTGAGGGCCCTAGTACTCCAAATGAACGAAGAAAATGCTAGGCACAATCCATTCGCCAATAGGGATTCGCCTTTTGCAGCTTGGATCGAGGCAGAGGAAACCGACAGAGCTTTCAAGATTCCTAATCTCGCAAGATACACAGGCAAAGATAATCCAGAGGCTCATGTTCGAAAGTATCGAATCTTGGCCAGGCTCAATCGAGCCACCGAACCCGTGCTCTACAAAATGTTTGTCACCACGCTGGGAGGTCCAGCTTATTTGTGGTTTCAATCTCTACCTCCAGGATCAATAAACAGCTTTGATCAATTAAGCAGGGAATTTTGTGCTAAATTTGCTGGTTGTATTCCTGCAGTGGTGAAATCTGGAAAGCTTTTTGAATTAAAGCAGAAGGCGAATGAACCCCTCCGAGACTATGTGGACACTTTCAACCAATTGTGTATACAAATCGTTGATGTAGATATCTCCGTAGCTGTGGAGTGTTTTGTGAGAAACACTACTTGTAAAAGTTTGCAAGAGGATCTCATTCGTAAAAAGCCCACTAGCATGGCAGAGTTAATGGAGCGTTGCAAAGACTTTATAGAGGTAGATGACATCCGCCAAGGTTCGCCATCATCGCCAAAAAAGGACAGAGGCGAATCTCGTCCTCGGGACCGGGATAAGGACAAACGTCAGGATTCTTCCTCTCGAAACAAACGAAGGGATTCTCAGAACAAATCGACGTTTGTCACCTCCTTCACACCTCTCAATGCTTCTAAAAGTGAAGTTCTTATGTGGATTGAGAACAGCCAGCACAAGCGGAGCATTTCATACCCCGAGCCAAAAGGGGGAGAGTACACCAATAAAGGTAAAAATCCCAAAAATTATTGTAAGTATCACAGGAAAAATGGCCATGATACAGATGCTTGCTGGGAGTAGCTCGAGAAATTGAACGACTCATTGAAAGAGGTAAATTGGATCGGTTCATCCAAGCGGAAGGAAAAGAAGATGATAGATCCAAGGAGGACCCAAAGAAGAAAGGAAAGGGTACCATCAATGTCATAGCAGGCGGGCCTGGTTATCAGCCAGCATTGAAAAAGGCGAAGACGACCGCCCTTGATAGGACATCATTAAACCGCCCTTTCTCAGACGCAGGTCCTGAGATTCCACCCCATGCGGATGCACTGGTTGTCACCATGATGGTTGAAGGTTGGGAAATGAAGAGGGTAATGATTGATACGGGAAGTTCATGTAATGTCATTACCCGAGGAGCTTTCGCCAAACTCAGGATTGATCCCGTCCAAGTGGAGCCGACGGTGGTCGACATTTTGGGAGTAACAGGTCATACCATTCAGACGAAAGGCCAAGTTACTTTGGATTGTGAGCTTACTGACAATGATCAAGTTTGGAGAGGAGATTTGGAATTCTCGGTCTTGGATGGACAATTAGCTTACAATATTATCCTCGGACGACCTTTTATCTCCGAAGTCGCAGCTCTTATCTCTATTCGCCATTTGACACTTTACATTCCCACGGTCAAGGGAGGTGTGATGGTCAAAGGTTGTCAAAAAGTGGCCCAAGAAACATATTCGGCATCCTTAATGATTCGCCCTCAATCTAAGGAAGAAGACGAAGAGGAGCGTGTCACAATGGCCTTAGGCGAAACCGAAATGTACTTTATGGCAGAGGAGAAGCAGGTGCGGATAGCTAAGGGGCTACAAGGCAAGATCAGAGATGCAATCACCAAAGTACTTTGTGAAGCTGAAGATGTCTTCGCATGGAAGGATGAAGTTCTCCCCGGAATTAGCCCGGACGTGATCACCCATAAACTCAACATCGATAAAGATGCAGTTCCTGTGGCTCAGAAGCGGAGAAACCATGGTCCAGAAAGGCAAAAGGTGATAGAGGAAGAAATCACCAAGCTCCAAAAGACGGATGCCATTGAGGAGGTACTTTACACCCAGTGGCTGGCGAACATCGTGCTAGTCAAGAAAGCTGGCGGATCTTACCGCATGTGCATTGACTTTACAGATCTCAATAAAGCTTGCGCCAAGGATAACTATCCTTTGCCATGCATAGACATGCTTATAGATGGAACTGCCGGTCACGCAATGTATTCCTTTACCGACGTGAAGTCAAGCTATCATCAAATCCCCATGGAACCCTCAGATAAAATCAAGACCTCATTCATGACGCATCAAGCTACTTATTGTTTTAAAGTCATGCCCTTCGGGCTTAAGAACGCAGGTGCTACCTATCAGAGGATGATGAACAAGATATTCGCGGACAATAAGAGCGGTAATTATTCTGTCTATGCAGATGATATGATCATTAAAAGCACAACTGTAGAAAGGCATGCAGAGGATATAAAGGAGGTATTGGGCGTACTTCGGCACCACAACATCAAGTTGAATCCAGAGAAATGCACTTTCGGGGCAACATATGGGAAGTTTTTAGGATTCATGATCAGCGAAAAAGGAGTTAGCCCAAATCCTGACAAGGTCAAAGCAGTCCTAGAAATGCAAGCGCCCCAGAATATCAGAGAAGTACAACGCCTCAACGGGCGTATCATAGCCTTGGGTAGGTTTATCTCTTGCTCAGCTCGTAGATGTCAGCCTTTTTTCGAAGTCATCAAGAAACAAAAAGCATTCGAGTGGAATGAGGATTGTCAAAATGCCTTCGAAGGAATCAAGCGGTTCCTCACAGAGCCACCCATGATGAGCCGACCTTTGAAAGGGGAGGATCTATACATGTACGTATCGGTCACGGATAAAGCCGTATGCACGGTCATGATACGAGAAGAAGATGGCCAACAATTCCCAATTTATTACGTGAGCAAAGTTTTGAAAGACGCTGAAACCAGATATTCAAAGCTGGATAAAATGGCACTGGCTGTTGTAACCACGACAGTTCGCCTTAGGCCATATTTTCAGGCGCATACTGTAATAGTTCGAACCAATATACCAATGAGAAAGGTATTGCAGAAGCCGGACACTTCAGGAAGGTTGATGGAATGGGCGATTCGCCTGGGCGAATTTGATGTAAGATATGAAAGCAGATCATCTTTGAAAAGTCAGGTCCTGGCGGACTTTGTGAATGAATTCACTGACGAAGGGATATCTCATCCCAAGCCTCCGTTAGAAGAATGGCCGATGTACACTGATGGAGCTTCCTCGGCGGATGGAGCAGGTGTGGGAGTTGTGATCAAAGGTCCCCACTACATAAGATTGCGATACGCAGCAAAATTAAATTTCCATGCCACTAATAATGCTGCTGAGTACGAAGCTCTGATACTGGGATTACTTCTACTTCAAGAAATCACCCCAGAGCGGATCGTGATATATAGCGATTCAAAACTAATGGTCAACCAAGTAATCAAGAATTACGAGGTGAAAGACGAGGTTCTGGCCAAATATGTAGCAGAAGTCAAAAAGTTGCTGGATCACCTTGAAGTTAAAGAAACTAAGTGGGAATTGATTCACATACCAAGGGAATCCAATACAGAGGCTGATCAATTGGCCAAAATGGCTTCTTGTGAGGAAAAATGGGCGGACCCGGATTGTCCCTTTGAAGTAAAAATGACTCCAGCATTTGCCCCTGAAGAAGTGTCCCTACTCACATGGTGGAAGATGATTGGAGGTCAGTCATCCGCCAATATCTACTAAATGGAACATTACCTGAAGACAAGGAAGAGGCACGGAGGATAGTCAGGAGATCAGCTTATTTCTCCTTGATCAATGATGGTCTTTATAGAAAATCCTTTAGTCATCCTTGGCTAAAATGCATTCTACCAGAAGAAGGGCAGCAGATCCTCAAGGAGCTACACGAGGGATCTTGCGGGTCGCATGAAGCATCCGCCACGATCTTGAAGAAATCCAGGTTAGCAGGTTTCTACTGGCCCACATCTGAATTAGATGCCCAGAGTTTGGTAGAATCTTGTAACAATTGTCAGATTCACGCAAATGAGTCACATACTATCAAACATATCCAAAAGCCAATCATTGAGGGACGTCCATTCGCCCTCTGGGGAATAGACATCGTTGGCCCATTTCCCCCAACTCGCCGGTAAAAGAGGTACGTAATAGTGGCAGTAGACCATTTCACCAAATGGGTAGAAACCGATGCTGTTTCCTCTATTACAGCAGAACAGATGGTGGAGTTTGTCAAGGACAACATCGTGGGAAGATATGGCATTCCACATACCATCATCACTGACAACGGAACACAGTTTAACTGTGGCAAATTCAAGGCTTTCTGTGAGGGGTTGGGCATCCTGAATAGATTCGCCTCCGTTTATTATCCTCAGTCCAATGGAATGACCGAAGTTACCAATCAGACAATTGTTAAGGGGATAAAGAAGAGGTTGGGAGAGCATGACAAGAAGTGGGCGGATCAGCTTACAAGTGTTTTATGGGCTTATCGTACCACCCCAAGAACAGCTACTGGGGAAACACCATTCGCCCTTTCTCATGGAGTGGAGGCCGTGATCCCAGTTGAAATACAAGTCCCCAGTGATCGGGTTGCCTTTTATTGTGAAGAGGACAACAACAAACGACTAAGGGAGCGTTTGGATCAGGTTGAGGATCGCAGGAACCAATCCTATGTACGCATGGCAGCATACAAACAGCGGATCGCGGCTTACCATGATAAAAATGCCAAGCTTGTAGATCTAAAGATAGGAGATCTTGTGCTTCGCAAAACTGACAAAGTCCAATCTCAAGAAGGCAAGGGCAAGTTGGGGCTCAACTGGACAGGTCCATACCAGATAGTAGACAAGGTTGGACCGGCCACATTCAAAATACAAGATATGGAGGGCAATACACTGCCACGCACGTGGAATCTCCAAAACCTCCGCAAATACTTTGTTAAAAAATGAAGTATGTTCATGGTCTTGAGTACTCTTTTTCCTTTAACAAGCTTTTTCCCATGTGGTTTTTCTTGTTAAAGGTTTTAACGAGGCTCATTTATAAAGACCTATTCGCTGTAATAAGGTGTTTCTCCCATTAATAAACATTGTTGGTTTTATTATCTATGTTCTTTTTATAGTTTACTGCTGCAATATCAATATTCCAGTCTTAAAAAGAAGGGGGGCATCCAACGCTCTCCACATTCACAGTAGATCCGCCACTTGGCGGATCCTGATCACCGATAGAGTTAAAACGATCCTTGGACGCAAGGTCTTTACACTCTCTTATCCCTCCCAGAGAAGGATTCACAAGTCCTACGGGCGGATCATTTCACCTCAAAGATAGGTAGCAAATTGAACCCCTGGGCAGCTTTACTTCCTCCAAGAAGGAATAGAACAGCTTCAAACCTTCGCAAAGGTTCATACCATGGAGTATGGCTGGCCACCTACTCCAAACATAAATCCTAAACATGCTTATATTTAAAATACTTCTTTGCGCAAATGTAAGAGTAAAATAAATAGATAGCAGCGTAAAGGATTAACCAAATTGTACTTAGAAGATTTTTACAAAAAAATCTCTAGCAAAAGCTAAATAATAATAGGGGCATCCTCTTTTGTGCTTCCTTCGCCTACGATGCTTGCTTGAGGATCCTTCTTCACCACAGTCACAGATCCGCCATCAGGAGATACCTCCTTATCCTTCGAAGGAACAGGACCCGGTGGAAGGACAGAATCAAGAATTGGTTCTGTACCTGCCTTGGGCGGCATCTCTTCGGAATCATCCGCCACAGCTATGGTAGAAGGTTTGGTTTCCTGCATGGGTCCCTTCATCCATCTCCGTACATAATTGCGGAGGTATTCCCTAACATCTGGCATTTTATTAAACCTCGCCACGTCTTCTGGTTCGGGGACGGCGAACTGGGGATCTGTGAAGTCAACTTCAGGATAGGCCAGGGAGAAGTACGCCATAAGCATCTCGCCATAATAAAACGCCTGTACACCCCCCGTGTATTCGGCTTCTCCGAGAGCATCCTCTTGGCTTTTGGCATCAGAAGCCATCTTTGCCTTTAAATTTTTAATCTCCTCATCCCGAAGAATTAAAGCAGCTGTGGCGGAAGCTAGATTCGCGTTTGCTGAAGCAATGGTGGAATTGGCATTCGCTATCTCTTTTTCTAACTTTTCAATAGTTGCTCTGTCCGCCACGTTCTGAAGAAGCCCATTTTCCAAAGTACGCAGACGGGCATACAGCTATAAAAGACAAAATGATTTAGTCCAAGGGCGAAAAGGGAGTGAAGGAATTACCACTATCTACATTCTTTTTTGGAACTCACCGAAAGAAGCTCTGATTTCCCCTTGTGGATGTGAATTGCTCTAGGGATTTGGTTATAGTTCCTTTGTACCTCTCCCACCTGACCCAAGGCTTCATCCAGATCATTCAGAAGGGATTCATTCTCAAAAGAACCTTGGGCCCCCAATTTGGCGGACCAGTATCCTCCAATATCGGGCTTCGCCGTTTGCACAAACAGAAAAGAACCATATGCCGCTTTAGAATCGGATGAGCAAAAAAGGTAATCAAGAGATGGATTACCTGAACAATCTTCTCAGCAGGTTTGGCGGATCGTATCGCGTCCGCCATAATCTTAGTACTACCAATAGTGTTGGGCCGCCTCTTCTTCAGTGGCGGATCAACAGCTGTCTCTGCAGGACGTTTGCCCATATCAGCTTGAGGATTAGCCGCTTGACTTTTCTTGCGCGCTTCATCTTCCAAAAGCTTCCTGCGCGTCTCTATAAGAGCGTGATTGGCCTTAGATACACCCCTGCCAAAGAAGACATCAAAATAATCAAGACTCCTGAAAGTAACAGAAAGGTACCTTGATCAAACTGAGTAATTTTTGAATAAATAAATTGATCCTCTTCTCGGCGAATCAATGGAATGTCACTCATCATGAAGTCTAAGGCATCCGTATAAGTCCATGCATCCGCCTTGATCTGCTTCATGAGATTCGCCACCTCTTCATCACTGTTTGTTAAGATTCGCATGTCACCCGCCATATGTAGCGGACGAGAATTCCAAACTGAAGGGAAACCTAACGGTTCATCAACCTTTATCTTCACATAGAAGAAACTCTCATCCCAGCTATGAACGTTGGATATTTTGTCGTAAAAGGGCGAGTAGACACCAAATTTGGCAAATGTAAGATAGGATTCCGACTTCCTCTTGGAAGGTTTATGAAAGGCTCTAAAGATACGACCCGTATAAACAATGCCTAAATTTGAAGCGAGATAGCAGTCTAGGGCCATGTCGAGCCAGCCATTAGGATGTAGCTGACTGACGGCAATGTCAAAGTATGAGAGAATATCCGCCATCATCTTGGGAAGAGGAAGACGAAACCCTCTCTCCACATGACTACAGAATACAGTAAGGAAGCCGTTAGGCGGATTGGAGGGATGTTGATGAGAAGCAGCGAGTTGGGTCTCGTAATTTTTGATCCACGAAAAGCGATCCGCCAGATTCGCCAGATCCACGGCGTTCATACGGGATGGAGTGGACTCCGCTCGAGGATTCTTTTTCCTAACAGGGAAGGAAGAAGTGGCCATTGAACCCAGAAACCGATTACGAGCACTGGCCGGAACGGCACCGGAAACAGAGGAAAAGAAAGAGGGATTTCTAGTGGAACGAGTCTGGTAATGGTTACGCGCCGAGTTATTGAACTCAGCTAAACCGGAATTAATCACACCTACAGAAGATTGGGAGTTTTCCGATGATGAAGTGGTCCAACTAAAATCTACTTCAATCTTAGGAGAAGATGTCGAGTTAAAAAGTTCAGAAGTCGACCCAGAAGATGAAGATGAACTTCTAAACATTCAGGATAAAAGGAAAATGCACTTACATGGAAATGTAGAAGCTTGAGTAGGATCTCTGGAAAATTTCTGGGAAAACGCTTCGAGGGCAAGAAGAGATGAAGAAATAAGGAAGAAAGAGAAATTAAAAGGAAAAAAGGGTTTTCTTTTGAACCTTCCTAGGGCAGTGTGCCACCACACGTGTCGGCCATCAAATGGCGTTAAACAGAGTGCACATTAATGAGGGAGCGTATGACGGCGCGCAGAAGTCCAAAAGCCCTAAAGGACTTTAAAGGCATTTTAGGGGGGGCTTCTGATAACATCGATATATTATCATGAGGACCAAAAGAGATATTCGCCTTTAAGTATGCCACGTAGCAAAGGAAGTCGGCTGGCGAATCTCCCTGGATTAGCTCTAGGAGATCCGCTGGCGGATCTCTAAGGCGAATCTCTCCATTCACCTTGGTAACGGCTGGCCGCCGGCTCGGCCATAAAGGGTCATTAAATGGATCATTAACTGTCTTACCCGCCAGGTTAAGAGTAACTTGTAACCGCCATTAAATGAGCATTAATGGAGACTTTCTAGTTACCTAGAGGTTACGAACTTCTCAACTATATATAGCCTACCATTCTAGGCTATCAAGGTACTCACACTTTTCTATATTCTCTAAGCTTCGTCAATACAGTTTATTCTTCATATTCTCTACTGACTTTGGCATCGGAGTTTCCCCCGTCGAACCCAACGACGCCCCCACAGGGACGAGCTCCGATCAGAAATTTCTCCATTGTTATCACTATCTTACCCTTTTTGTTGTCTCCAAAACTTACACTTCCACCTCGTTTACGCACAAATGTGATGAACTGAGTTTCATCACCAGTCATATGCCTCGACCATGCGCTGTCAATATACCACATCTTTGACTTCTCAGCACACCTCAGGCTTACCTGCAATATAGCTAGTTATCTTTAGGTACCCAAGTCTTTTTGGTTCCTTGTTTGTTAGGCTCAGCAGGTAAAGCATCATATTTCATCTTATGACGACACACTTGGACAGTGTGTCCATTTTTCCCACAGAAGTCACAGCTGACCTTCCGTTTAGGATATCTCACTGACTGGTCAGCACCCTAGTGCTGAGCGTGCCAGCACACCTTTGTGGTGTATCCTTTCTTCCCACAGAAGTCACACTGGACGTTCCGCTGAGGATTCCATCTCTGCTGACTAGTACTTCAGTACTAAGTGTTCAGAGGAATATTTCTTTTATTCGGAACCTTCAGTTGGTTCTGAATAGATGTGACATCCTTTTTCAGTTTCTTAGAATCTGATTGGACCTCGGAGACAAACTTTTGCATAATTTCTACGTTACTATGCAAAGTTGAGTTGTTTTAGAGAAGATATCGAAGGTCACTCAGTTTGACCTCTTCAATCTCGTCACATCGCCTGCTGAGTGCTCTAACCTTCTTGTTACACTTTTGACAAGTGTGTAGAGGTCACTCAGGGCATTTATCATTTCATTTCTGAGCAAGGGTAGTGATATTACCTCAGTTGAGTGTGCCTCATCGTCAGATGCAACGGAGGGGTCAGCATGCTCAGAAACATACGGCTCAGCAAGCTCATCTGCCATGAAGCAGATCTTTGCTGACTCAATGGCATCGTCTCCTCATGATGATGACTCATCACTATCACTCCAGGTTGCCACCATTGCCTTCTGGCTGTTCTTCTTTTCCTTCCTTAAGGTAGGACAGCTTGATTTGATATGGCCAGTTTGATGACATTCAAAGCATGTGATTGGCTTTGAGCTCTCCTTCTTGTACTTGCTGTCGTTGGACTCAGCTTTGTACTTATCAAACTTCTTGTAAGGCTTCTTGAAATATTTATCATTCTTTCTGAAGAGCCTCTTCATCTTTCTAGTGAACATTGTCATCTCTTCATCGTCTGTTGAGCTCCCGTCAGTGGAGTCAGCTTTCATGACAAGAGACTTTTTCTTCTTGTCTTCAAACTTCTCCTTCACCTCAAAGTTCTTCATCGAGATCTCATGGGTCAGCAGCAAACCAATGAGTTCATAATACTTGTAGGTGGTTAACTCTTGAGCTTCCTCAACAGCAATTTTCATGGCTTGCCAGCTTTTAGGAAGACTCCTCAGTATCTTCTTGACTTGCTCTTCCTCAGTAAAGATCTTGCCAAGTCTCTTGAGCTCGTTGATAATGTTTGTGAACCTTGCGTTCATCTCAGAGATTCCTTCATCATCATTCATTTCAAACAGCTCATACAACCTCATGTGCTGGTTCACCTTGGACTCCTTAACTTTGTCGGTTCCTTCGTAGGTGACCTCCAGTTTCTTCCAGATCTCCTGCGCTGACTCACAACCTGAAATTTTGTTGTACTCTGCAGCATCTAACGCACAGTGAAGCATGTTTATAGTCGAAGCATGATTTTGTAGCTTCTTGAGATCATCCTCTGTCCATTTAGTCTCAGCTTTAACAACCGTTTGGCCGTCAATATTTTCAACAGGAACAAATGGGCCTTAGACTATAGAAAGCCATGCACTCATATTTGTTGCCTGAATGAAATTTTTCATTCTGTTCTTCCAAAAGGTATAGTTAGACCCGAAGAACAGAGGAGGCCGAGTAATGGACAGTCCCTTAGGTAAAATCTGAGTTGTCTGATTTCCTGGGAGGAAACGAGTGCTGTTCTCAGCCATTGTGAGGATCAGCTCAAGATAGTTATATCTTGCTCAGTGAGCTGTTAAGCTCTGATGCCACTTGTTGGTCCCTTATAACGTGACAAGTTTAGTTCCAAAGGGGGGGGATAGGAACTATTTAAAATTTTATCCGTTTAGGCTGACTTCTTTTCTTAAGAAAAGGTTTACACAGCGGCGCTAAGTAGTTTTGAGACACAAGCTTAGTCAACGTGTGACTAAGTCTGTTTCTTTCCTTGAGTCAGGAGATAGCACTTAGAGTCTATTCCTGAACTCAGCTTCTTAGTGCACTCAACTCAGCGTGAGTTCGTTACTTAGTCAGTTTTATAGCAAGCAATATATAAAGGAGTTTAAGGGTTAGAAATATGTTACTCAGCAGACATATCCTGGTTCGGCCTCTCCGCCTACGTCCAGTCCCCGGAACTCGTCCGAGCTTTTTGAATTCTCTACTGAGCTCTTTAAAGGTACAACACGAAACCTTTTACAATAGAAGATGAGTATACAAGAGTACCTTCCTCTATACCTCTACTCACTCCTATATCTACCACTGAGTACTATAACCGAGTACTCAGCCTCTCCTTTCTATTCTTCTAGAAATGATAAAGTGTTTGTCCTAAACAACAATTGCTAAGACACTTTAGATGATTGAAAATCACTCTAGACTTTTACACAATAATTGGAAATTGGTGTAAGATTTTTTCTTTGCTTTTCTCACAGAACTTCAAGTATGAATTTGGACAGCGTTTCGACTAATTGAAGATCTGCATCGAATGAAGCAATTGAGAGGCCTATTTATAGTGACACTTGAGGCACCGGTAATTTCGAATTTCGAAATAACCGTTGGAGGGAAACGGCTTCCTGTCGTTGTCACTCAGTACGCGCTCAGTGTCGTTGGCCAATGAGATTCTTGCATCTTCTGTCCGTGGCAGTGCTCAACAGCTTTTCGTCCGGTAAACAGAATGTTTCGACATATTTGGCAAAGTCTTCCAGACAGCTTCCTGCGCCTTCTGAACTTTACCCAAAGTAGAAATACTTTGTCTAAAAGTTGGTTCTTGTCTGCCGCTGTCTTGTACTTCTTGTCGTTCTACTCAGCAGCTTCATCTTGAAGCAATTGAGAGAAGGCTTCTCGATCCTTCTTCAAGCTGAGCTTGTGCTTTGTACAAAACGACCGCGTTTTGAAATCTTGGGCCGTGAGGTCTTGATGTGTTGACTTGGGCTTGACTTCCACTTATGGGCTTTTAGACTTTATATCTTAATGTCTTATAAATCAATAAACTCAATATTGAACAAACACATTAGTATGAATAAATCAAAGCATTTAAATTTAATGTGTTAGAATATTTTTTATAATTACATAAATAATTTTGTCAAATCAAAATCATGTGGAAAGGTGTTTCAACAGTAATTACATACGCTATATTTTATTATAAATAAAGGTTACGGTCTAAGACATACACCTTCGATAATCGAACATAGACATTCAAGTCGTTTTGTCACACCCGACCCTAAATGACCTATAAACTCTTAATTTGATTCTCATTATATAAACTTACACTATACTCCTCCAACTTTCAACTAAAATAACTTGACTATGATAAAAGTACTATATAAATTTAAATGTCAATATATATATACTGTCACACCCGACCCTAAACGACCTCAATCGGCATCGGGCGTGAATAGAAAGATCACAATCAATACCTAGGAGTCTCCAATTTATCCACATATCATAATATCATATTTATTTCTTTATTTTGGTCTTCCTCTTCAATATATATTCTAAAATAATTCATATTCCTACTACATTAGTCATTCGCGGACCTCAACATATATTTACCAACTCCATTATATTACAATTGAAATACCAAATTTTCATATTTAATCATCAAATCATGAACTCTAATATATTCTCCCACTTTACTTCTCATTGATCACTAACATCAGTATCTCTCTAAACATCATTTATATAACTCTCAATAATTCTAAACCTTAACCCAATGAAGTTCACCAATAAAACAGTAATTTAAATTTCAAATCTCATTTATTCAACTTAAGATTATATAATACACGATTCATGTTATAATCTCCCAATCATTAATTAACTTCCAAACCCATTAAATGAAACCTCCATATTTTATCTTTCTAAATCTCATATCTATTATCTTCAATTGATCACTTTATCATTTCCTCAATTTCCTATATTCCTAAGAAGACCAACTTATCATGTAAACCAGTAGCAGTGTCTCTCAAATAAAGAGAAAAAAAATCAAGACAAAAACCAAATTCCGGTTGATAGCTAAAAAGACCAATAGATGTCGTTTCTAGCCTAATTTCTTCATACGGAGTCCGATTAAGGCGATTCAAAAACCCCTGGAAACGTAAGACAAAAATAAAGAAGTTTCATTTAGGACTCTATGACAGATTCTGCCTATATCTGGTCGAAAAATGCATCATAATATTCAGATACGAATCTGATTCTCCCACAGCAGCTATATAGACAATTATCTATTATCTCTAGCTCAAAGTTCTAATTTACTCATATCTCATATATATATGGTTGTAAGCTAACTATTAAACTCTCAACTATCAACTCCAAGTCATACTTAATATCATGTATGTAACCCATGTCGCCAAATATCAAATAATTTACTAATTTACTAATTTTCATACACCCAATAGTTTACTAACCATCAAATCTCATTTCTACCCCTCATTAGCTAGTTACTCAATCCTCGAAAAATTCCAAATTATTTCTTAGCTTTCATCAAATATCCATATTCCTCAATTACTATCGATTATTTCTTAGCTATCACCAAATATCTATTACTGTAAATTATTTCTTAGGTATTACCAAATATCGATATCCCTCAATTACTATCAACCTTAGGTCTGAAGAATTTAATCTAGAGCTCTGATACCAAACTGTCACACCCGACCCTAAATGACCTATAAACTCTTAATTTGATTCTCATTATATAAACTTACACTATACTCCTCCAACTTTCAACTAAAATAACTTGACTATGATAAAAATACTATATAAATTTAAATGTTAATATATGTATCCTCAACTGTGCTTAAGTTCAAAGAATTTTATCCTCACTATTCATATCCTAATTATTTCCTCAAACAATATTTATTTTCGTAAAACCTCTATAATCAAATCCTTACAATAAGAAAAATCAATATAGATCATTCTTATACCCATCATCCTACATCCCATTAATAACTCCAAATAAATTTAAGTTTCTCATCAAACTATATGGATAACAAATACGATTTACTTAAATCGCAATGTGAAAGTTTTTTTAAATCTCCAAGCAATATCCTCAAACACAATAAAAGCCTAAAATTTTTATAATGTCATTCAATTTCCTTATTTGACCTATAAATACTCAATTTGATCCTTATATAAACTTAAACCATAATCACACAAACTTCAACTAAAAATAACTTCTATTAACAATATATATGTACTATAAAATTTCAATTATCAACATATATATCCTCTTATATCATATTTATCTCTTAATTTCCAACCTCAAACTTTTCCTATAACACCAAATAAAAATCACACACCTCAATAATTATAATATATATTACTATCAAGGTATAAATTCTAGAAATTTAGACACGGACGTGACACGTTTCTTGGCATTATGTGTAGAAACCTTGTTGTAATTATCTAATTCTATAATGAGCAGACTAGTAATTACACATGTTATATTTTATTATAAATAGGAGTTATAGCCCCTAAGACAGACATGTTCGATAATCTGTGTCACACCCGACCCTAAACGACCTCAATCGGCATCGGGCATGAAATAGAAAGATCATAATCAGTACTTAGGAGTCTCCAATTTATTCAAATATCATTATATTACAATTGAAATATCAAAGTTCTAACCCTAATTCTAACAATAAGCAGCCAACTTCCAAACCTCGCCTAATCGGTCGATAACCTTCTCTATATCCTGTACTTTCTCCCCTAAAAACATTAAAATATTTAAAAACGTGAGACAAAAATCTCAGTAAGAAACTATCAGCTATAAAAACCAACTTTACTTAACATAGCTACATATATACATTTATAAAGGGATTTAATCAAAACCTTATAAAATATACTCAAAACTTAAGTTCATAATATAGTCAAAGTACTTAACCAAAACCATAAAAATATATAATTTGTATCCATTCTTGAGTTCAAAACCTTATAAAATATTGTAATTAAATAAGTGTTTTATCAAACCAACTCGTATTTTATCAAAGGTAAAACCTTATATCAAAATCAATCATAACCGAAAACATAATCCAAATGAACTTAAAACATTGTATCCATCCTCGAGTTTCTCCCCTGAAGTATCAATACATAACCACATATATAATCGAGACGTCTCTTAACATTGTCTATCCCATATGGTCTTACCCAACACTTCACTGCCATACCCAATAGGTCTTAAGACTGTGTACACAGGCCATGTCCCTCACTGAACATGGTCTTCAAATATAAAACCACCGATCCGGATAACTCTCGATGGATATAAAATCATTAAATCATAACGTGCTCAAATTTCCTTTCACAATCAAATTCCAAACTATTTCATAACCATAAATCATTTGGCTTCAATTAGCATTTTGTATCATAAAAATCATATTTGGACTTCAATCCAAAATAATAACAACAATAATCGTAACAGATTTCTCAATCCAAAAACAATTCGTAAGAAATCATCAAATTCATTATAGATATATATTGAAACCAAAAACATATATGTATATATGTAAATCAACTAAATTTCTATAATCAATAGCTTCATTTGAATCGTAATTTCACAATAAAAAGCAAAATCATGAAAAACCCTAATTTTACAAAATTCCTACATAACCCTAAAATATCAATTTCTGAAACTTCTTTGATTATATATATATATATATACATAAAACTCAAAATATAGTTGATAGTTACTTACCTTAGCTGCTAATCGAAGAAAATACGTCCGTTCAAAATCCTGTCTAAGACGTTTTCCCTCCAAACGCTTCCGAAACTCAAAAACTCTTCGGTTAGGACTTAGATCTCTACTTACAGATGCTATAGTTTAAGTTTCAAGTGATTTGGACGGTCGAATCTCCGTAAATTAAAGAAACGGTAGAGAAACGGTTCAGAAACGATAAAAAGACGAAGAGGCAGAGAAAAGCAAGAAATGAAAAAAAGAAAAGCAAGATGATCATCATCATCATCGTCGTTTGGCATATATATCCAAATATGGATAAAATCCCGTTTGATCCTCCATCTTTATATAATCTTTTAAAAATTATCCTAAACTTTTAATTTACACATAAAACCATTAAATTAACTCCAAACTTGTCCTATAATACCAAATAAAAATCATCCACCTAATAATTATAATATATATTACTATCAAGGTATAAATTCTAGAAATTTAGACCCGGATATGACAATTCTCCCCACCTTAAGAAATTTCGTCCTCGAAATTCACATTCTCTAATCTAAATTCTCTTCCTCAAATAATCTCCAAGATCACAAAATTATTTCACATTATCAAGATTCCTTATAATCATAAGACCACAAATTCTAATATTTCCTTCCATTAACTCCATCATTTATCCATATCCACACTATTGTAACAATTATTTATACATAACTCTTAGTAACTCTCAATTTCAACCTAGTTAATTCCATCACCATAATCCACAATAAAACTTCAAATATCATTCGTATCTTCCTAACAGACACCAAATCTCACTTTAATAAATCCAAATCACAATTGATTCCATCAATTGCATATATATCAATTATATTTCACTTATCTCCAAGTTCTACAGATGTCAAAAATATCACTTTTGAACCGTTAATATGTATGATATTATATTTTTCTTAAACTTCAAATAATTCGAATCAATAAACATCATACGCCTATAATCATATTTCATCATAATAATACTTAAATCTATAATTTTTTCACTCCAATTATTATTTATATTATAATCTTCAATTATTAGCATCAACATCATCATCACTCTTATAAGAGTCATTTCATAAACCTCAACATCAGCATCAGTATCACCAATATAAACCTCATTATGATGATACAAGTTCGATCAATAAGACTCATTTCCATAAAATCTTAATATCAATATCACTCTTATAATTCTCCATTTAACTCCTCAATATCAATCAAGCTAATATGCTTTTTTTTTTAATCACCACTATATATATCATTTATCAATCTAAAGAAACTTCAATCTTTCCTCCAAACCATATAACCAAGGAAGATAGAGTACCTAAATTACAATAATCAATGTTTTTTTTCCAAACTCCAAATAATATCTTTACACCCATAAAAGTCAATAAATCTATAATATCATTCGATTTTCTTATTTGACCTATAAACACTCCATTTGATCCTTATATAAACTTAAACCATAATCACACAAATTTCAACTAAAAATAACTCTTAATTCCCTACCTTAAACTGTGCTTAAGACCAACAAAATTTGTCCTCAAAATTCATATCTTAATTATTTCTTCAAACACTATTTAAGCTTACCAAATGGTCATATATCATCAAATCATGAACTCTAATATATTCTCCCACTTGACTTCTCATTGATCACCACATCAGTATCTCTCTGAACATCATTTATATAACTCTCAGTAATTCTAAACCTCTACCCGATAAAGTTCAACAACGGATCCGCACTTTGATTTCAGATATCATTATTCAAATTAAGATTCCATAACTTGTTAAACTCCTATCATAATCTCCAATTTATAATCAACCTCCAAAACAATTAATTGAAATCTCCACATTTTCGCTTCCTTAATCACATATATCTTAACTTCAAAACTCATCATATCATTTCAAAATCTCCTAACCTTACTTCACATATGAGATACGTATATTTTTCAGCTAACTATTAAACTCCCAAATATCAATTCCAAGTCATACTAAGGAGAAAAATCAAAACAAAAACCAAATTCTGGTTTAAAGCTAAAATGACCAACATATGTCGTTTCCAACATAACTTTTTCATACGGAGTCCGATTAAGGCGATTCAAAAACCCTTGGATACGTAAGACAAAAATAAAGAACTTTCATTTAGGACTCCATGACAGATTCGGCTTCTATCTGGTCTAAAAATGCATCACAAGATTCAGGTACGAATCCGATTATCCAGCAGTACCTATATAGACAATTCTCTAATATTTCTAGCTCAATATTATGACTTACTCATAACCCATATCTCACCTAGATATCAAATAATTTACTATTTTTCATACACCCAATATTTTACTAACCATCAAATCTCATGTCTACCCTTCATTAGCTAGCTACTCAATCCTCGAAAAATTTCAAATTATTTCTTAGCTTTCACCAAATATTCATATTTCTCAAATATCTATATTCCTCAATTACTATCGATTATGTCTTAGCTATCACCAAATATCGATATTCCTCAATTACTATCAACTTTAGGTCCGAAGAATTTAACCTAGAGCTCTGATACCAAACTGTCACACCCGACCCTAAACGACCTCAATCGGCATCGGGCATGAAATAGAAAGATCATAATCAGTACTTAGGAGTCTCCAATTTATTCAAATATCATTATATTACAATTGAAATATCAAAGTTCTAACCCTAATTCTAACAATAAGCAGCCAACTTCCAAACCTCGCCTAATCGGTCGATAACCTTCTCTATATCCTGTACTTTCTCACCTAAAAACATTAAAATATTTAAAAACGTGAGACAAAAATCTCAGTAAGAAACTATCAGCTATAAAAACCAACTTTACTTAACATAGCTACATATATACATTTATAAAGGGATTTAATCAAAACCTTATAAAATATACTCAAAACTTAAGTTCATAATATAGTCAAAGTACTTAACCAAAACCATAAAAATATATAATTTGTATCCATTCTTGAGTTCAAAACCTTATAAAATATTGTAATTAAATAAGTGTTTTATCAAACCAACTCGTATTTTATCAAAGGTAAAACCTTATATCAAAATCAATCATAACCGAAAACATAATCCAAATGAACTTAAAACATTGTATCCATCCTCGAGTTTCTCCCCTGAAGTATCAATACATAACCACATATATAATCGAGACGTCTCTTAACATTGTCTATCCCATATGGTCTTACCCAACACTTCACTGCCATACCCAATAGGTCTTAAGACTGTGTACACAGGCCATGTCCCTCACTGAACATGGTCTTCAAATATAAAACCACCGATCCGGATAACTCTCGATGGATATAAAATCATTAAATCATAACGTGCTCAAATTTCCTTTCACAATCAAATTCCAAACTATTTCATAACCATAAATCATTTGGCTTCAATTAGCATTTTGTATCATAAAAATCATATTTGGACTTCAATCCAAAATAATAACAACAATAACCGTAACAGATTTCTCAATCCAAAAACAATTCGTAAGAAATCATCAAATTCATTTTGTTCAATATAGATATATATTGAAACCAAAAACATATATGTATATATGTAAATCAACTAAATTTCTATAATCAATAGCTTCATTTGAATCGTAATTTCACAATAAAAAGCAAAATCATGAAAAACCCTAATTTTACAAAATTCCTACATAACCCTAAAATATCAATTTCTGAAACTTCTTTGATTATATATATATATATATACATAAAACTCAAAATATAGTTGATAGTTACTTACCTTAGCTGCTAATCGAAGAAAATACATCCGTTCAAAATCCTGTCTAAGACGTTTTCCCTCCAAACGCTTCCGAAACTCAAAAACTCTTTAGTTAGGACTTAGATCTCTACTTACAGATGCTATAGTTTAAGTTTCAAGTGATTTGGACGGTCGAATCTCCGTAAATTAAAGAAACGGTAGAGAAACGGTTCAGAAACGATAAAAAGACGAAGAGGCAGAGAAAAGCAAGAAATGAAAAAAAGAAAAGCAAGATGATGATCATCATCATCATCTTCGTTTGGCATATATATCCAAATATGGATAAAATCCCGTTTGATCCTCCATCTTTATATAATCTTTTAAAAATTATCCTAAACTTTTAATTTACACATAAAACCATTAAATTAACTCCAAACTTGTCCTATAATACCAAATAAAAATCATCCACCTAATAATTATAATATATATTACTATCAAGGTATAAATTCTAGAAATTTAGACCCGGATATGACAATTCTCCCCACCTTAAGAAATTTCGTCCTCGAAATTCACATTCTCTAATCTAAATTCTCTTCCTCAAATAATCTCCAAGATCACAAAATTATTTCACATTATCAAGATTCCTTATAATCATAAGACCACAAATTCTAATATTTCCTTCCATTAACTCCATCATTTATCCATATCCACACTATTGTAACAATTATTTATACATAACTCTTAGTAACTCTCAATTTCAACCTAGTTAATTCCATCACCATAATCCACAATAAAACTTCAAATATCATTCGTATCTTCCTAACAGACACCAAATCTCACTTTAATAAATCCAAATCACAATTGATTCCATCAATTGCATATATATCAATTATATTTCACTTATCTCCAAGTTCTACAGATGTCAAAAATATCACTTTTGAACCGTTAATATGTATGATATTATATTTTTCTTAAACTTCAAATAATTCGAATCAATAAACATCATACGCCTATAATCATATTTCATCATAATAATACTTAAATCTATAATTTTTTCACTCCAATTATTATTTATATTATAATCTTCAATTATTAGCATCAACATCATCATCACTCTTATAAGAGTCATTTCATAAACCTCAACATCAGCATCAGTATCACCAATATAAAGTAGCAGATAGTCTTCATAGTCTCGCTCACACCTTTCCTCTTGGTGTTTCATGGCATGATTCACTGCCTTCTGCTACGAAGTATGATCGTGTGAGCTTATCATGCGACCAATTGAATTAAAAGTTTAACCTGATAGTTAAAGGCGCAATTCATATTAATATCTGACACACTCCATACGTGAATGCCGCCTACACTTGAAGTTTGCACAACACAAACTCATATTACCATATCCTGTAATTTATCAGCAAATGAGATTTTCAGGATTTGAACCCTTAATTACTTGGCGAAAGAAGCTCTTATACTATGTTATATCAAATCAAATCAATTGAGTTAAATGCTTAAGTTTATAGTTAAAAGCTCAATTAATATTGATATCTGACAAAGCTTTGTTTCCGAGGATAATTCCGAGCTAGATCCTTGTTGTGTTGTTTTGCTTAAGTTTATATTTGTTTCATGAAAAAAAATATAAGTTTGAATTTTCTTTTCTATTTGGTGTAGAAAAACACATATTTAATAGAGCACTGGGTAAACTACACCAATGGTACTTGAACTTTACATAGTTTACACTTTGATACCTAGATTACATTTTGTCCCAAAAATGTACCTGAAGTAACAATGACCGAACAATTTAGTATATTTTATCGGTTATGACCGGTCAACACGAGTTTTATGAGTTAATTACATTAATGGTACCTGAACTTTACCATAATTCACACTTCAGTACCTGTATTTTATTTTATCCTAAAGACATAACACAAGTAAAAGTGACTGAAAAGTTTAATTCGTTTGATCGGTTAGTGACCGGGTAACATGAGCTAAACATTGGGACTCACCATACACTCAATTAACATAAAATTATAATACTGTCATTTATGAGCTAAATGACAGTATTATAATTTTATGTTAATTGAGTGTATGATGGGTCTCAATTTTTAA
Source organism: Euphorbia lathyris (assembly GCF_963576675.1). NCBI lineage: Eukaryota > Viridiplantae > Streptophyta > Magnoliopsida > Malpighiales > Euphorbiaceae > Euphorbia > Euphorbia lathyris. The sequence goes on from NC_088919.1 coordinate 67,706,487, forward strand.
TTTAAAATAGTTAAACTCGGGTTGATCAATCACTGGTCGATCAAATATACTAAAATATTGAGTCATCATTACTTGAAGTATATTTTTTGAACAAAATAAAATTTAGGTACCAAAGTGTGAATTCGGGTAAAGTTCAGGTACCATCAGTGTAATTTACTCGTCAAAATCGCATTGACCGACCATTAACCGGTAAAATATACTTAATTGTCCGGTCATCGTTACTTCGGATATATTTTTGAGACAAAATGTAATCTAGGTACGAAAATGTGAATTAGGGTAAAGTTCAGGTACCATTGGTGTAATTTACTCTCTTATACAAGAAAGAAATATTTTATCATATTGTAAAACCATAAATTAAAACATTCATAAATAAATATATATATATATATAATTGTTAAAATTTTAAAAAATAAAATAAAAATATATCTTTCTTTACCTTATATTATATAGATCAAAAATTGGTCATATTATAATGGCCCATTTTAGGGATAGTTCACCAACCAAATAGTGAAGATTCAATATAGATAGTGCCACATATATATATCCACATCATCACCTATATTCAATAAAATAATAAATAATTAATTAATTACTTATTTAATTAATTAAATTAACTTCATAACCCAATTATAGGATGATGAAATTGATGATGTCACCATATAGATTTTTGGTTTTGTGACACATGATTTATATAAATAGTATTTTCTACTAATTATTTTTAATTTATTTCACTTTTGTTATATAACTTTCATGATATGCCTCCTTTTGACACACATAAAATATATAATAATTTTAATTTTAATTTTAAAATTTTAAATTTATTTTAAGTATAAGATCTCATAGCTTTTCAAGTGTTTTCTTCATTAGTATACACTAGTCATTTTCTTGTGACAAGAATTGGGAAATTTCATAAAGAAGAGACAACTAAAGAGTCCCATGATAACTATATTGAATACTATAAAATAATAAATTGTTTTTATATATCCCACTTACTAACTTCATTAAAATATAGAAATGGTCATGAAAAAAAAAACACCAACCAATTAAGATTTTTTTTATGAGTTGTTAAGGGTCTCAAGTCGCTTAAATTAGTATTCGGATTCGAGTCCTAATATATGCATAATACTTTAATTGTGAGAAAATCCATCTAAACAGTATTTGACGAGTTTTGAATCGAGTAATCGAAAATTTGTCAAAAAAAATATGAATTTTCAAATAGGATAAGGTGTAAAAATGTCATTACCGTTTACTATCGGGAGCACTTTTATCCCTAACGTCTAAAATAGTTTAATTTTTTAATCTCTAACATTGACAGTCAATAGCAATTTTACCCTTAACATTAGTAAGTTGGGTCAATTTCAAGCATTACTATAAAATAGAGATATTTTGTTTCTTATTCTGCACTAATTGCATATAAGTTGGTTCTAAAAAAATTATTTCATATTTTTTGTGATTTATTAATAGAATTGAATATTAATATTTTTTAAATCTAGCGAAATATTTGAATTTTTCTTGTCCGACTTGTACAAAATACAGGATATTTTTTAAAATTTTAAAGTTTTTCATGTCTAATCATACATGGTGAATTATTCGGTGATTAAAACACAATTAATCATTCCCAAGATCATAAACATTATAATCACATCAAACTAAATTGACGAACTATGGAGATTAGTTTCACAGTATAATTACCTCTTGTAGGAATTCCGAGACGAGCACGAGACAATGCTTTCTAGTTTGATCTTATTTGCTTTCGCTTGCTTTCCCCTGGTAGAAGGCTCAGCGAGACCTCGATCCTGACAAGTAAAACTCTGATTTGCAATCACGAAGAAAAAATCTGAGAGTTGAGTGGAAGAGATTGTTGTTTCTTTGTTTCTTTATTCTACAGAGAGAGAAAGAATGTATTACGGGTCGGGTCCTATTAAGGGTGACCACTCGTAATATTCAATAATATGTTTCTGATCCGTTACTATTTAGTGATAAAATGACGCATATGTAAAGTGTATATGACAATATCCATAGCCGAAAATACAATTTGTTGAATTTTTTCTTTTGTGAAACATTGAATTTATGGGTAAAATTACAAAATTTTAGATGTTATGGGTAAAATTGCTCCTGACTGTAAATATTCAGGTATTTTTGGCCTTATCCATGTGAGAATATTCAAATATAGTGTCATTAGGAATTAGGATTACTACTAATTACTTTGATGTGATATATTAATTAATCACCATTAAGGGGACATATTAATATATTGTACGGTTAATGTACAATATAGTAAAATTAGTTAATTTATTATATTTATAAATAGTAAAGTTTATGTAATTTTTAATTGGGGTAATTATAATTAATTTTGAATTTAAGTTATTGTTATTTATAGGTACTATTGTAAGTCACAATCATAGTGGTTAATTACTTTTGCACTTAAGATTGACACCTATTAAATAATAATTATAGAATATGGTTTTGTAATTGGAAATATATTAAAAAGCAAATTGATTTATAGATATTTAGCTACTAATTTGACAAATGTCTATTGATAATGACATTGGAAGGTCACCACATAATGGTGGTTATTGGACATTAATCTACTTTTTGTAAACCAACTAACTAATTAATTAAGAAACTATCAAAGTATGAATAAATTGATAATAAATCAATAATGATAATAATAATATGATCTTTTAAAAAAAATATATATGAACATAGTGGACCTAGTCAAAAGAAATCATTAGCATATCATTAATTATTATTAATAAATTTTTTTTTTTTGAATTTATACAAACTGATTTTGTAGGCTGCCTTTTAATTAAAGAAAATATTTTTTCTTAAATTAAATTTATTTAATGTGTTTTGCATAGAAATCTAGGGAAAATTTGATGACCCGAACAACACGATCTTGCAAAATTACCCATCTAGTTGCAACCTGATTCCCTTCTCGAAATGAATGATCAAAACAAAGCTACTAATCCCGGTCCTTGAACTCCTTACACCGCAATAGAAGCCAAGCCAGAGGATTGGGCCTACGAGTCTCTCATGTCATCATTTCAGACCGTTTGTGAGTCAAGTTCCACCTGAACCCTCTTGTACCCTTTCGCCCAAGCCAAAGTGAGACCGAAAAATAGCCCCCCAGAGTTCTACTAACACGGCCATGCACCTAAGATTAATTTGAACCGTAAAATTCACATAAAAATATTCTTTTTGCTTTTTTTTAATAAATACATATAAGATTAGAAGCGATAACTCTTTTTTTTTAGATACATCACAACAATTAAACGGCAATGAGAGACCGCTTGTCGCTACAAATAAACTGATATAAGAAAGGTGGAACAGAACCAGCTAGCGAGACAAGATTCAAGAGTTTCTTCCCCCACGAAGCACACTCATGAGTAACTAGATTAGCCATTCTTCGACAATGAACCACCTGAGCGGAACTGAACCGTGAATGCCACAGTTTAACATCATAAAAAATAACCGAACCACTGAAATCCACCGCACCCCTATCATTTAGAGCATTAACAATCGCCAGATTATCCATTTCTAGAACAAGATTAGTGAAACCACCATCCCATGTCGTTTGAAGCCCCAACACAATCGCATACATTTCTGCCACTTCAATTGAGATTGTCGGGTGTACCGGAGTAGTTGCCAGCAAAACAACATCGCCCAATTCGTCTCGTATAACAGCTCCAATGCCACCAGACTCATTAAGTTTCAACGAGGCATCCACATTAATCTTAATCAGACCAGCCGACGGTGGAGACCATTTCCCTCTACTAACGTCGTGTTGATCAGCACCATCACTGCTAACATCATTGATAACTTTCCAATTAGACAACCAATCCTTAGCAGCCGCCACAATGATGTCCGCTTGACTAGCAATACCATTATGAATAAGGCGATTTCTATAGAACCACAACATCCAACAACTTGTTACTATTTTTACCAATAATTGAGAATCCCCAATCAGCCTTATTCCCTCTAAACCACCATTAAAATCGCACTTTAGAGACTGCCAATGCCAATCATTTGGAAGAACAATTTGCCAAACCTCTTTGGCCAACCTGCATTTCATAAAAATATGCACAAGATCTTCCCCTTCCCATCTACACCATGGGCAAATACTAGGGACTTCAATCCCCCTCTGCCTCAAGTTTGAGAAAGTTGGCAATATATTACGAACCGCTTTCCACAAGAAGTGTTTGATTTTAAGGGGTAAACGAAGTTTCCAAATCCATGCAAAATTGGAACCATGATTATTCGAGGTAGATGCTTCACTCAGGTTCAAACGTCTGTTCTTTTCAATCATATAGTATGTAGACTTAATAGTGTAAGAACCGAGCCGAGAATTAGGCTAATAACGCACGTTCGATGGAAATCGATGACTCAGGGGGATTTTCAAAATTTCCGAAGCTTCATCCGGACTAAATAATTGTGTGATCATAGCAGAATTCCACCCTCCCAAATCAGAATCAATCAACTCATTTACGGTACTAATAGGAGAGCTCATAAGCTTTGTTAAAGGATGTTTCATAAGTAAAAAAGGATCCAATTTGATTTCTAGATATCAATCTTAGCCCCATTCCCTACACGCCAACAAACACCATCCTTAATAATCTTCTGATCTTGGATCAACCCCCTCCAAATATAACTTGGATTCCATCCTAATTTAGCCTCATCAAATCCCGAGTTTTTGAAATATTTAGCTTTGTAAACTTGGGCACAAAGAGAAGATGGGAACACAATGATTTTCCAAGCTTGTTTAGCAACCATAGCTAAATTAAAAGATTCAAACCACCGGAACCCAATGCCTCCATCTTTTTTAGCTTGACAAAGGGCGTCATAAGTTAGGCAATGCATAGATCTTTTGTTACCTGAACCTCCACACCAGAAACGACTTATAAGTGATTGTAAATTTTTACAGAACGACGGCGGCACAATAAAACAACTCATCACGTATTGGGGGATAAATTGTGCGACTGCCTTAATAAGAATCTGTTTCCCACCAGTAGAGAGAAACCTTTCTCCCCAACCATGAATTCTTGTAGAGAGCCTTTCAAACAGGTATTTGAAGATAACTTTCTTAGATCTGCCCATGAGCGTTAGCATACCTAGGTATTTTGGTAAATGGCCTACCTCCTTCACACCTAGAGAATTAATCAGATAATACTTTTTATCATCCTCTACTCCCTTACTAAACGAAATTTCTGATTTCTCATATATTTAATAACAACATATATATACCGAGATCCTTTAGGTTAAAGCTTCCAAAACCGTGTAAGATTACAACCAAGACTCCTACACAAGTAAGACTTCTCTAGCCAAATATGGTATCGTGTAAGATTACTCACGAACATGTTAGTTTTAATCGTAAACTAATAAAAATATTTCTTCTCTAGTTAAACTAGAAAGAGTTAATCTCAATATTAGGTATGAAACCTTACTTTCAAAGAGTTTGATAATTGATTGATAAAAAGATGCATATCCTTAGAAATAATGGGGTTTAAATACCTCCCATAAATTAAAGATAAAAAACTTAAATACTCTAATTAGGGCTACAAAAGACAAAGGAAGTAATATGGGTAAGGTGGCTAAATGACATAATGGTTAATAGGTCTAAATGGCAAAACAATAATAGTTGAGTGGGAAAACAGTAATTAAGAGAGACCGGCAATTTCGGCAGCATTGGTCCCCTTGATCTCCTTGTCGGCTAAGCCTTCCCACACGGTGTGTAAGTGTAGTGACACGCCATGTGGCTAATTCCTCCGGCCGCCCAACAATCGACGAACATACCTTAAGGGTCCTCTTCCAACAGGTCACACAATGTGTGAGTAATAGGCACACACCATGTGAATTAGCAACTCAAACTCCAAGAGCTCCTCACCAGCCCACACACCGTCTTCCCTCAGTGGCATGTCGTGTGTATGCTTCTATCCCAATTCTTCAATCAGCACTTGGCTCACACATCATGTGAGACACTTCCCCCCTCTCGCATTGAGTTTCCGTTGGAGATGCCCGCATCATTCTTCCCTTCTTGAAAAGATTTGGAACCCAAATATATCATAGGACAAAAAACAACGTGTCTCCCTACATGTGTTGTCTCCTTCGCACACCTAATAAATCCATTGCCGACCTTAAGCTCGGTAAACCGACTCCCGACGGTCAACAACTTGTCGAGCCCCAAGGTGATCTCCGAATACGCTATCTCACAGACTCGTATCATGGGAACTCCATGCTCATTTCCCCACTTAGGCTTTCCGTCATTGCTCAAGGGTTGTACCATATGCCTATAGAGGTTACACTTTGCTTTGAGGTCCACCAAAATTATACCATGGTTTAGGGTGAACTGATTCTAGGATTTTCGCCGATCCCCCTCTTGGTTCCACATATCGATATTCTTGGTACACTTCTTGAACCTCAATCTCCTCCTCATCCTCATGAGGTGATACTTCATGATAAGAACATAGAATCGATGTCTTCTCAACAAGACTGTCATAACCCTTAATTTGAGTGAGTTTAACAAAATATACAATAATGAGTTTGGAAAGTGCCCGATAGGAGGCTTGAGTCAATAATTGCTTGCTCGTGTTAGGCTCAATGTTCGGTGGATGGGGTAACATTAGTATAGAACTAGCGGATCCTTTCCTCGGAGTAAACGGAGCGTGTCATGTCTCTCTCACTCCACCAAAACTAGCTTTACTTTGAAATTAGCTACCCTTTACCATTGAGTCGAAGACTTGACAAGTCATTGCATTCCCTTCTAGTACCGATTCCCGGGTTGGACAAACAATTAAGGTGGCTTTCTTTTTTCCACTAGAGGAACTCACAATTTTTGGTGTAAGTGCTACCACTACAACCATTTTTGGTTGATAGCAGGCCCCCACCATTGGTTGACTTCCATGTGGACCTCTACGCCTATTTCGGGCACACATCATGACTCTCTTATAAATACATAATGTATAATACACTAAAAGGCATGTAATTCATTCTCTCTACTTACTTAAACTTTGCATACTACGCAATAACATTTTCCTCTATTGACTTAGACATCCGAGTAGGTTCGTTGGTGCTCGGCCCCTCCTTGATAATTTTTCTATCTTATTTCAAGCACTAAAGGGATTCATCAAGCTCAGATAAGATCGTATCACATCACATACTAATAATAACAGTTTATTATTATTTTACGAAACATTAATTATCGATAAGATAATAGCAAACAACGATCAACAACAATAATAAACAAGTAACAACTAAGGCCCTTTTATTTTCAGAAAATATTGTGTAATAAATATTTTTCTAATTTTTCAGTTTTTATTTTGCTTAGAAAAATAAGTACACACAAAATTTTAGATTAGTCAAGAGAAAAATATATGAATAAATTGAGGAAAATATTTTACATTTTTTAAAAGAGTAAAACATTTCCGAAACTTTTGGAACCTTACTTAATTCCATTTTACCCTTTTGAAAACAGTAGCCAATCATGTCTTCCCATTCTTCGGACATTGCCCCTTGATTTACAGGATCACAGTTAAGGCTGATATAAACCGTTTCAGGTTAACATCAAACTCTTATCATTAAATAGTTGCCATGTGGGGCTCTACACAGTCCAATCCCCCTGTAAGTAAAAGGTACACAATACAATTTTTTGCTCATTTCAGCTATAACATTTTCAGTATTATTCTCCTTGAGCTGACGTATAAATCAAAGTAAGGTCGCTGGTTCTCAGCCCCTACTTGATCATTTTTCTGTCTTATCTCAGGCACCAAAAGAACTCTCAAAAGAACACGACAAATTATCACACATCACTAACAATGATAATTAATCACAAATTTTTCAAATATTAATTGTAACAAACAACAATCAACAACACGAACACTTAACAACTAACAGTTACAACTACAAACTAATAGTTGAACCGAACAGACAACTATAGTAATTTACATCCGTCTTGCTCATTTCAGCTGTATACTTTCCAGTATTATTCTCCTTTAGCTAACTTAGACATAAGAGTGGAGTCGCCGGATTTCGGTCCCTCCTTAATTATTTTTCTGTCTTATTTCAGACACTAAAAGAACACAACAAATTATCACACTAATAATAATAATAATAATTAATCACAATTTTTTCAAACATTAACAAACAACAATGAGTAAAACAACTAACAACTAACAGTAACATTCGATGTAACAACTACGAACTAACAGTTAAACCAAACAGACCTCACTATATAACCAATATTTACACTATTTGACATGATACACTAATGTCTATGATCAATTAATGCAAAAATAAAAGTAAAATAAGATACATGTGGACTTGATCATAATTAGAAGAATATATAAGAGTAATAAATAGAGGATAAAAAGAAGAAGAATATTTATTTATAAAAGAAGGGTAATAATTGAAGAATTGTCTGAACTAGTGGTGGGTACTTTCATATAAAAGTAAAAATTTAGTTAATGTCAAAAACCTGAATGACAAAGAAATATTTCTCAGTTTTCATAAAAGTTTTTGATGGGAAGAATCCTAGGAAAAGTATGCATCTACTATTAGAAATTCATATATTTTCATTAATTACCATTTTCTATTATTATCATAACTTTATTTTAAACATGATAAGGTACAAATATACCCTAACGTTAATAATCATTTTATACGTAATTTTACCCTTAGCATTAACAATCATGAGACCCCTAAGTGTTAGCGTTATTTAATGGAGGATGAAGTACAAATACCCTAACATTGACAGTCAGGAGTAATTTTACCCTTAATGTCTAAAATGATACAATTTTACCCATAACGTTGGCTGCCAAGAGCAATTTTACCCCCTAATGTTCACAAGTTGGGTCAATTTCAGATAGTATTATAAAATACAAATATTTTATTCCTTATTCTGCACTAATTGCACGTAGGTTGATTAAAAAAATTCATATTTTTTTGTGATTTAATAATAGAATTGGATATTAATATTTTTAAATTCTGTGAAATATTTGAATTTATTTTACCAACTCGTACAAAACACAATATACTTTTTAAATATTTTTTTAAAACTTTCACGTTTAATCATATGTTTGTGATCTGTTACTAATGAGCAATAAAATGACGCACATGTGAAGTGTAAATAACAAAATTCATGACCGAGAAAATAATTTGATGAATAATTTCCCAATTCACCCAATTTGTCAATGTTAGGGGTAAAATTGCTTTTGGCTGCCAATGTTAAGTTGTAAAATTGATAATTTTAGACATTATGGGTAAAATTGCTCCTAGGTGTAAATGTTAGGGGTATTTTTGCACCTTATTCCTTTAATATAGGATAAGGTATAAAAATACCTTAACGTTTACAGTCATGTGTAATTTTACCATTAACGTCTAAAATGGTACAATTTTACCTCTAATATTGGGAGCAAAGAGCAATTTTACTTCTAACGTTAACAAGTTGGATCACTTTTGAGAAATAATCCATTAAACTGTTTTCTCGATCATGAATATTGTCATCTACACTTCAAATGAGTGTCATTTTATCACCCATTGGTAACATGTCATAAACATATGATTAGACGTGAAAAAAATAAAAATAAAAAGAAAAATAATATATTGTCTTTGTACGAGTTGGATAAAAAAAAATTCAAATATTTCATCGAATTTATAAATATTAATATCCAATTCTATTATTAAATCACAAAAAATATGATTTTTTTTTAAGAATCAATTGATGTGCAATTTGTGCAGAATAATGAACAAAACATCTGTATTTTATAACAATATCTGAAATTGATCCAACTTGTCACTTTAGAGGTAAAATTGCTCTTGGCTACCAATGTTAGAGGTAAAATTTCAAAATTTTAGACGATATGGATAAAATTGCTCATGGCTGCAAACATTAGAGGTATTTTTGCACATTACCCCTCTATTTAATATAGGATAAGGTACAAATATACCACCAACATTGACAGCTAGGAACAATTTTACCTCTAACATTTAAAATGATGCAATTTTACGTCTAATGCTGGCAGTGAAAAGCAAATTTACCCCTAACATTGGCACGTTGGATCAATTTCAAACATCATTATAAAACACGGATATTTTGTTTCTTATTCTGCAACAGTTACATATCGGTTACTTCTAAAAAAATATTTCACATTTTTTGTGAATTAACAATAGAATTGGAGGTTAATATTTTTAAATTCGATAAAATATTTGAATCTTTTTTCCAAGTAGTAAAAAAAATTTCACGTCTATTCATGTGTTTGTAATCTGTTAGATGACAAAATTCATGACTGAGATTACAGTTTGATAAATTATTTCTCAAATTAACCCAATTTTCTAACGTTAGGGGTAAAATTACTTTTGGTTTCCAACTTTAAGATAAAATTTCATCATTTTAGACGTTAGGTGAAATTGCTTTTGACTGTAAATGTTAGAGTATTTTCATAACTTTATCCTTTATTTAATATATATTATTTATTTTACCTTATGAATGTATCATGAATGTCTTGTTTTGAAGCTCTAAGTCCTGTTAACATCATGAAGTTCTTTGCTGCACTATCATTGTTATCTGATGGTGATAGAAAAGTTTTTTTTCAGAATACTATTTTTATATCTTTATTTATTTATTTTGTTGTACCTGTCAAAGCCTTATTGTTTTCTTGATTCTAATTATATCTTTATGAGATTCTCTAATTTGGAGGCATTAATTTAATTTCAATTAAGGGAAATTAATTAAAATAAAGAAAGTTTTAAAGAATTAAAATACGAAATGATCTCGCTCAGTATGCACTGCCTTCTAGTATTTTTCTAAGTAACTTGAAAGGAAAGAATAGGTGGTTGGAGAGGGGCCGACGTCCGGCGAATCTACTCCGATGCTTAAGTTAGCAAAAGTTAAAAGAAGATTGAAGACAATATGGATATTTGTGACTGTGATTTTTACATGTCTTTTAAGGGGTACTTATCTTATAGTCGATCAACGGGTTCCGAAGCTAACAGTGAAAAATGAAGGTTTTGGGAATCCCAATTGAGACTAGAGGTTCTAGTGTATATAGTAGTTTTCAAGGGTGGTTGTTGGAATCTTGAGAATGTGCTATAATGACTCATTGGACAAGTGTCGTTATCTAATTAATCCTGAAGCCTTCAGACTCCTACAACGCCATGTGGTGCATTCTATCATATAGCAGGCATCCTGATAGGTATGATCATCTGATTGATCCTGAGGCCTTTGGACCGTTATAACGTTGGGTGGCGTACCGCGCCATATAATAGTCGCCATTTGAGTAATCGCCTCCAATAATCCAAGGGCTCTCCTTCCATCACTGTATTGATATTGGGATGAACGGTGGATGTTGATCCACATGACCGGATGGTACCGTAAGCATCTTCGAGGGATATTTTTTTAACTCAAATCAGACGGTTCCTATGAGTCATGCATGTAACATCCTAGCCTAATACCATGTAGGCTCAAATCCAACACCTAGGGCCTCACGGTTTTAAAACGCGTTTGCATGTATTGGATTCACACCTTATTAATAAGCTAGAGTCACTCCCTTTCCATTTCTGGTGTGAGATTCAGTTCATTCCTATCTCATCGCCATCCTTTGGCCCGCTCCGCTCCTTGCTCAGGCTTGCTACTCCAACGCCACCACTCCGGACCAGGTCGTTACAATGCATCCTGATCCAAATGGAACCATTGATCCATGCGTAAGTGATGCTCTAGGGCAACAATCTTAATTTAGACCCTGAATTATCTAATAAATTTGATCATCCACTGTTAAATCTAGACTTATTAGAATCCTATAGTAGATATTCTAAGCATCATAAAACGTAAATTTAATAAGTCTAACTCTAATGATGAATCATCACAAGATAAACCCATAAATTAAAATTCTTAATTATTATATATATATATATATATATATATATATATATAATAATTATAGGTAGCTAGGTATAGTTAAAATTTGATGCTTTTAGAAATAACATAAAAAAGAAAAACAGTGAGAACCTTATCTAGCTATGGGTCCCATACATTTCGGCTCCATCGATACAAATGCATGCATTTTAATTATGGACCCACTTTTTGAATTTTGTGTAAATAAATTTCCAAGTTTTTAAAATTTTCGAATATTTTTTTCTGTTTCATTTTTGTTTTTTTAGAAGAAAAAACGTGTTTACACGTTTAAGATAAAAAAACATATATAAAAAAAAAAATAAAATTGGTATATACTTTTAGGTAAGGTATTAATTTAATTAACTAAATACTTCTTCAAAGAAAAAAAGTTTAGCTAAATAGTTAATGTGGAAGAATATATTATTTGGGTATTTGTTTAAGTAGATTTAGCGTTTCACTTCAAATTAAAAAAATATAGTGTTTGATTAAGTTTATAGAGCAGCATATTTTAGTGTTTTGATGGAAACAATATGTAACATTCCGGTCCAATACCATATAGATATTGTCCACTTTGACCCAAATCCAACATTTTAGAAATCACGGCTTTAAAACGCGTTTACATATATTGGAATCACATCTTACTAATAATGCTTAGTCACTCTTTCACCATTTTCGATGCGGGATTCAGTTCATTCGTGTCCTCATCGACATCCCTTTATGGACACTCCTTGTTTAGGTCTTCTACCCCAGCGCCACTTACTCCGAATCAGATCGTTGCATAGTAGCGTTTTGAAGTTTTTCATGAAAAATTATTTGTAATTTGTTTGTGTTGTAAAAAATATCTTTATTATTTTCAGAGAACGTTTCTTCTTTAATGACATTTCTATGTCAATATTATTATTGCGAGAATAACAAGGTTTACTCTGTTAGACATTTCTTAATTGTTATTTAGTTATTTATGTTATTTTTATTGATTTATATATTACATTTTTATTTTTTATTATTATTTATGTGTTGATTAATTTAAAAATACTCATATTAGATATTTGACATATTAACAACAATTGTTCATTGTAATTTTAGTAAACACTAACAGCAAACAGCTAACAACAGTAGCAGCCGAATCAAACAAATCTTAAACTTAGAGTTTATTTAGTTAGCTCTGTATATATATTATTTGATATTGTTGATGAAAATTAGTTGATTTTTCTTTTGAAATAGCTATAACCTGCTGTTCCTCGAACTTAATTAATCAAACACTTTATTTTACTGTTTACAGTGAAAAATAATAATTAAAAAATTACAAAAAAGAGAGTCAAACTAAAACTTAAACTCAATATATAAAATCGTGTAATGTTAGCAATAACGTTTTCTAGATCGTGTAATTTCATATTCTATTAACAAAAAGTATATCCAACATAAGTCAATTTTTTTAATTAATGCGGTTCTATTTTTACGCCACTTGTAACACAAACTCATATAGTTATTAGGAGAGAATAAATTTAATTTTACATATAAAACTGGAAAATATTAACATTAATTTTGGTTATATATAACAGTAGTGTGTGAAATTAAATAAACGAAAATAGGGTTTTGTTAACGAAATCTGAAATTGTTCTATCTACAAAATGACAGTGCTAACATTATATGGATTTATTCGTAGAGTCGAAATTCAAGGTATAATTAGTTCAACTGTTAACTAATAGTTATTGTTGTCGTTGTTGTTGCTGCTGTTGTGATTAGCTGTTTGTTATTGATTTTAGTTGTTTACTATTAGCTAATTAAATATTAGTGCTTGATAAACTTGTGATAAATTATTGCGGTTAGTATACAAATTATATAATATGGACATATAATAGTAGATTGGCTCCCTGAACTTTGTAAGTGTCTCACCAGTTTTTTAAACTTGCTTATTTCGTATCACCAGCTCCCTAAACTTGTCCATAAGAGTTTATTAGCTCACTGAGCTTTGCAAATGTCTCACCAGCTCTCTAAACTTGCTTATTCCGTAACAACTAAATATAAAAACTTATTAAATCTAAATTCTAAAAATATATCTTCATCTATTTGTGAGGTAATTTTTTCTCTTTTCCTACCTTTCAATTATAAGAGTTAGTGTTGCAAGATTGAGAGACCGAAATAATGAGGATCGAGAATTAGTATTATGGTTTTTGTATTTAGTTGTTACAAAATACAGTCTTGATCACATGCACCTTAATGAGCATGTAGAATTTGCTCATTCACCGTTAGATCTAGGCTTATTAGAATCTTAAAGGTGGAGATTCAAAGCATTCTGAGGCTTATTAAAGTGAATGAGCAAATTCACTTGCTCATTAAGGTGCGTATGAAAATTCCTGTACAAAATAAGCAAGTTTATGGAGTTGATGAGACGCTTGCAAAGTTCAATGAGCTAATAAATTTTTATGGACAAGTTTAGGGACCTGATGATACGAAATAAGCAAGTTTAGGGAGCTGGTGAGACACTTACATGAAGCTTGTGATGTATTAGGCCAATATTAAACGATGCTCCGAAAAGTTGAAACAAACACCATATTATTATTTATATTATACGATTTTATACGTGGAGTCTAAATTTCTTCTTCCCCAACTAATTTTATATTTAACTCATATTTTTGGTGGTATAGTGAGCAAATAATAAATGTATATAGATAAATAGATAATCAAATATAATTAAGTGTATTAAAGTAGGTGTTGTGAGGTGGTTGGTTTAGTGTTTTCTTAGCAATTTATTTTAAGAAAATTTAATAAATAATACCAAAACAATGAAATAAAAAATTAATTAAAAATAAAAAAAAGAAAACAAACAAAAAATGAAAAAGACAAAGAGATATTTATTATTGAAATGAAGCATTGTGGGTCCCCCACATACCCTCCTCCAATTCTCACCTTCCATCTCTCTTTTCTTCTTCTTCATCATTATCATCTTCTTCCTTTTTTTTTCTATCTTTTTAATTATAAAAAATATAAAAATAAAATCTGTAATTTAACCGATTTATAAATATAGTCTTCGCGGTTTAGAAGTTTATAAATATGAGTTTTGTGCTTTCTAAAATTTACAAACGAGTTAATTTATAAAATCAGACCTCATATTTTAAGCGATTTACAAAATGGATCTTTAATTGCTTCAAATCGCTCGTAGTGAGAACAATAACTTTTAACACTTGTTTGGTTGTATTTTTCGTAAAATAATTTTTTGCCTTTTAATTCTAATGAAAAGTGTTTGGTAAAATTTCAAAATAACTACTTTTAGCAGAAAAAAATTAATATTTACTACCTATCAGTAATAATAAACAACTAAGAGTAACAGCTAACAAGAGCATGCGAACCAAACAAGCCTTTAATAGAATGTCTAAGTTTATAAACTGCAGAAAACACAAAAAATCTGTTTACAAACTTTGAAATCATGGATATGACTGTCTCTGCAAATCGATGAAACCACAGAGTTTGCAAATCGGTCACTGTAAATTCACCGACAGATTCTCCATCCCAATATGGGTCGGAATAAATATTCAGATGAACAAAAAATTTGATTGGTATGCGGGAGCAGTGGTCCTTTTACCGACGGATCGTGTCTGCAAGAAATACGACTTTCCGACGAATTTTCACACATTACCGATGGATATTTCTGGTCGTAATTTGCAATTTTCTTGTAGTGTAAACCACAGAGTTTGCAAATCAATTAATATCTACTACATATCAATAACAGCAAACAACTAACAGTAACAACGAACAGTTAACAACAAAATGTGAACCAAGCAAGCCCTTAATAGAATATTTGAGTTTATAAACTGTACAAATCACAAAACCCCTATTTTCAAACTTTAAGGGGTGCTTATTTACCTACTTTTCACTTTAAAAAGTGAAAGTTCTAGGTGTTTGGTAGGAATCTCGTTAACTTTTTATACATGAAAATTAGCATTTTATGGAACCAGAGAATCCCTACTTTTTGGAAAAGAATCTTTTTCTAACAGTAAACAGCAAATTATAACAACAAACAACAGATAAACCAAACAGACATTTAGAGCACCAGACGAGGACTATCTTTGCAAATCAGCTAAACTATAGGGGCATTTTCGTAATTTTCCCTTAATAATAATTCCAATTTATTTTATAAAAAAATAATCTTTTGTGGATGATGAAGAAGAAGACGTTTCCTCGTTTATCATCTGTTTGTATCTTCCTTCTGACACACTTTCAAAAAAATCCCAATACTTTATAAATTTTTCAAATTATTATTATTTATTCACACATTTATCTCTCAAATGATTTGAAAAGAGAGAGTCAAATCAAATCACATAAAAACTTTTTTTTCCCCCTTTGTTTTGATCTATTCGCAGGTACTCTCACTCTTTTTTCACCATTAAAATAGAAAAATTCTGCAAATTCAAAAAAATAAGGTAATTAATTTATTAGTCCATATATTTTAACAAAACATACTGTTTAGTCCCTGTATTTTCAGAAATACACGGTAAGATCCCTAACTTTTTTCTCGATGAACTGTTTAGTCCCTAACGATTATCTCGGTGAACTGTTTAGTCTCTAACGTTTTTCTCGGTGAACTGTTTAGTATCTGCTGTTAGACTCTCATGAAGATTCTGTTAGTCAATTTCTGTTTAACCCTATATTTTCAGAAATATACAGTAAGATCCCTAACATTTTTCTCGATGAACTGTTTAGTTCCTAACGTTTTTCTCGGTGAACTGTTTAGTATCTGCTGTTAGACTCTCATGAAGATTCTGTTAGTCAATTTCTGTTTAGTCCCTGTATTTTTAGAAATACACGGTAATATCCCTAACATTTTTCTCGATGAATTGTTTAGTCCCTAACGTTTTTCTCGGTGAACTGTTTAGTATCTACCGTTAGACTCTCATGAAGATTCTGTTAGTTAATTTGGATTAGCAGAAACATCTTTCATCATCACTGAAGCAGTTGGCAGTAAACATGAGTTGAGCATATGGAGAAAATTAAACTCACCATTGAGAGTAAGAGGATTTCCACCTTCAATTCTAACAGGAAGAGTAAGCGAGAGAGATTTGAGTCGATTTCTATCTTCAATTCAAACAGGAAGAGCGAGCATGGGTGATTCGATTATGAGTTAGGGATTCGATCATTTCTCCATTTTTTGGTGAGCGCGAGTTGTGAGAGAAAGACATAGAGGTGTGAATTGTTTTTGACTGATAAATAGTAAAGGGTAATTTAGTCATTTCTCAATTCATAAACGGTAAAAAATCTAACAAATAGACGGAATGACTAAACAGTTCATTGAGAAAAAGGTTAGGGACCTTACCATGTTTTTGAAAATATAGGGACCATTGAGAGTAAGAGGATTTCCACCGTCAATTCTAATAGGAAAAGTAAGCGAGAGAGATTTGAGTCGATTTCTACCTTCAATTCAATCAGGAAGAGTGAGCATGAGTGATTCGATTATGGGTTAGGGATTCAATCCTTTCTCTATTTTTTTAGTGAGCACCAGTTGTGAGAGAAAGACATAGAGATGTGAATTGCTTTTGACTGATAAAGAGTAAAGGGTAATTTACTCATTTCTGAATTCATAAATGGTAAAAATTCTAACAAATAGACGGAAGGATTAAACAGTTCACCGAGAAAAAAGTTAGGGACCTTACCATGTTTTTGAAAATATAGGGACCATTGAGAGTAAGAGGATTTCCACCTTCAATTCTAACTGGAAGAGTAAACGAGAGAGATTTGAGTCGATTTCTACCTTCAATTCAAACAGGAAGAGTGAGTATGAGTGATTCGATTATGAGTTAGAGATTCAATCCTTTCTCCATTTTTTTGTAAGCGCGAGTTGTGAGAGAAAGACATAGAGGTGTGAATTGCTTTTGACTGATAAATAGTAAATGGTAATTTAGTCATTTCCGAATTCATAAACGGTAAAAAAATCTAACAAATAGACGGAAAGACGAAACAGTTCATTGAGAAAAAGGTTAGGGACCTTACCGTGTTTTTAAAAATACAGGGACTAAACCGTATGTTTTGTCAAAATATAGGGACTAATAAATTAATTACCCAAAAAATAATAGGGTTAAGGTGTAAAAATACCCCTAACGTTTTGGAGCAGGAGCAATTTTACCCATAACGTCTAAAATGGTGCAATTTTACCCCTAATGTTGGAAGACAAAAGCAATTTTACCCCTAACGTTGATAAATTGGGTTAATTTGAGAAATAATTCATCAAACTGTCTTTTCGGACATGAATCTTGTCATCTACACTTCACACATGCGTTATTTTATCAGTAACAAATTACAAACATATGTTGAGATGTGAAAGAAATAAGAAAAAAATATTCTGTCTTTTGTACGGATTAGACAAAAACATTCAAAAAATTCACTAAATTTATAAATATTAATCTCTAATTTTATTATTAAATTACAAAAAAAAAATATTATATTTTTTTAAAAAAAAAATAAATTGATATGCAATTGGTGGAAAATAAAGAAAAAAAATGACTGTATTTTATAATAGTGTCTGAAATTAATCCAATTTATCAACGTTAGGGATAAAATTGCTCTTGACTACAAACATTAAGGATAAAATTGTACCATTTTAAACGTTAGAGATAAAATTATTTCTGACCCAAAACGTTAGGGATATTAATACGGTGAAAAATGGAATTTAGTAAGAATATATGGATAATTAAAAAAAAAAAAAAAGTATCTTTTTCTCAGCCTTTTTAACCCGTCTTTCTCCCTTACTTCTCTTTCTTCCTTTTTTCAGTGAGAGTTGCAGAGAGACAGATTTTAGTCTGACAAATCCTTACTTATTGGATCAAATCAATATAAACATATACATACATGTGTATATATATATATATAGATTTTGACTGAGGTTTGTGTTTTTTTTTCTTTGATTTATTATTCATTTCTGTACTTTCTATTGTACATAACTTTCGTTCTTTTCTCTCTGTTTCTCTCAATTTCACTCACTTTCGCTCAATTTCACTGACTTTCATGGGGGTTTTTGTGAGCAGATTGATGATCTTATAGCACGTGTGTACTCTGATTTCTAATTCAGGTTATAAATTAGTCATGATATAACAATTCTATTTCCCCCTTCTCTCTCTAGAGTTCTTTCTCTCTCTAAAGCCTCTAAAGTCTGTTTCTTTTCTCCCAATTTCACTCAATTTCACTGAGTTTCACTGACTTTCATGGGGTTTTCTGTAACCAGATTGATGATCTTATAGCACGTGTGGACTCTGATTTCCATCATAACAGGTTATATATTAGTAATTCTATATCAATTTTATTTCCCCCCTCTCTCTCTCAACTTCTTTCTCTCTCTAAAGTCTTTCTTTTCTCTCAATTTCACTCAATTTCACTGACTTTCACTGAATTTTGTAAGCAGATAGACGATCATACCGCACCTGAACACTCGGAGTTCTATCACTACAGGTTATAAATTACTCATACTATAAGAATTCTATTTCCCCCCTCTCTTTTCTCTCTCTTCTCTTTTCTCTCTTTCTTTTCTCTAAGTTTCACTCAATTTCACTGAGTTTCACTGACTTTCATGGGTTTTTTTTGTGAGCAGATTGGTGATCTTACAGCACGTGTGCACTCAGATTTCCATCACTACAGGTTATAAATTAGTAATAATATATCAATTCTATTTCCCCCCTCTCTAAAACTTATTTCTCTCTCTTCCCTCTCTAAACTCTTTCTTTTCTCTAAGTTTCACTCAATTTCACTGAGTTTCACTGACTTTCATGGTGTTTTTTGTAAGCAGATTGATGATCTTATAGCACGTGTGGACTCTGATTTCCATCATAACAGGTTATATATTAGTATTTCTATAACAATTCTATTTCCCCCACTCTCTCTCTAAACTCTCTTTCTTTTCTCTCAATTTCACTGAATTTCACTAAATTTTGTAAACAGATAGATGATCATACAGCACGTGTAAACTCAGATTTCCATCACAACAGGTACTAATTACATCAATTTCTCTTCCCCCCTTTCTCTATCTTCTCTCTCTCTCCTATAAAAGAAGCACTTTTTCATTTTCATCTTGCTTTCTTTTCTCTCAGTTTCACTGAATTTCACTGACTTTCATGGTTTTTCTGTAACCAGATTGATGATCTTACAGCACGTGTACACTCCGATTTCCATTACAACAGGTTCCAATTATATCAATTCTCTTCCCCCCTTTCTCTCTCTTCTATAAAAATAAACACTTTTTCATTTTCTTCTTCCTTTCTTTTCTCTCAATTTCACTCGGTTTCACTGACTTTCATGGTTTTTCTGTAACCAGATTGATGATCATACAGCACGTGTACACTCAGATTTCCATCACAACAGGTTCTAATCTCCCCTTTCTCTCTCTAAACTTCTTTCTCTCTCTTCTCTCTCCTATAAAAGAAACACTTTTTCCATTTTCTTCTCTTTCTTTGCTTCTTCTCCGTGAAGAAGCAAGAGTATTGCGATAATTTAGCAGAAGCAATTTAATTTTTCTTAATAGCTGAGACTTCGAATTCGAGTTCGAGTTCGATTTTTTCCGGTGTGTGGATGTGAAGTTTATCAAACTAAAGTAGTTTTTTTTTTTTCAGAATTACAAGACTACAAAGTTTGAACAATAAAATCGAGAATCTCCGATGGCGACGTATTTCCATAATTCAGATATCCAAGCAGCATCAGCAGAGGGACTTCAAACACTTGTTTTAATGAACCCGACATACGTCCAATACTCCGACACGCCACCACCGCCTCCCCCGCAATCCAGCAACCTTATTTTCCTCAATTCCGCCGCGAACAACCTCTCTCCACCTCCACATCTATCTCACGCGCCACCCAACACACAGCAATTCGTCGGTATCCCATTAGACCCAAATTCTCATGACACATCAGCTTTACATGGACTGATTCCGCGGCTTCATTACAATCTCTACAACCCAATTGACCATACTTCAGCTGCGCGTGATACTCCACGCGCTCAACAAGGGCTCTCCTTGAGTCTTTCTTCACAGCAGCAGCCGGGGTACGGCGGGTCTCAGGCTCAGGCAGTGTCTGGTGAAGATCATATGAGGGTCTCCGGTGGGTCGGTTTCGTCGGGTTCCGGGGTTACTAATGGGGTTTCCGGGATTCAAGGGATGTTGTTGAGTTCTAAGTACTTGAAGGCTGCTCAAGAGTTACTTGATGAAGTTGTTAATGTGAATAATAATGGATTAAAGAATGAATTAGCTAAGAAAAGTCATGGGATTAGTAGTAATAATAGTAGTAAGGTTGTCGGAGAATCTTCCGGCGGAGACGGGTCTGCCGGTGCAGGATCAGATGTCACCGGAAAACGGTCCGCTGAGCTTTCCACGGCGGAGAGACAGGAAATTCAGATGAAGAAAGCAAAGCTTATAACCATGCTTGATGAGGTATGTAGTTTTTCATTAAAAATAAAAATAAAAGAAACTAAATTTTAAGTCATGATCACTAATAATTTTGATTTGGGTATCTATTATTAGCATAAAAGTTTCAATCTTTCCCAAACTTCTTGATTTTGAGCGATGACGGATTCAAGGGAGGCCGGAGGCTTAAACACCCACTGGTCGCTGGAAAACAGAGTTTTAATTTTCTCTTAAAAGAACATCAAAAATATCAATTGAGTACCCAAAATTCAACACTGTTGAATTTCGGGTACTCAATTGATATTTTTGATATTGTACGGAAAAATTTAAAGCTTTTTTTTTCTGACGACCAATGGGTGTTTAAGTCCTTTGGCTCCTTGAAGATTGAAAGTAGTTTGGAGAAAGATTGAAACTTTTATACTAATATAATAATAGATACCCAAATCAAAATTACATACAAGCGATTGAAATACTCTGTTAGTGAATCCTGAATTCGTCGTTGAATTTTAGCATCAAGCAAATGAGAAAAAAAACACATTTTTCAAATGAAAAGTCATAATAGCTCTTCTCCAAGTATGAGAATATTAAGCGTTGAAATATGATGCACGGAATTTTTGCTCACTAGCGTTTTCGTGTTTCATGACTGTTTTCTTTCCATTTCATAGCTATAATTCTTTAGAAACAATATTTCTCGGTGTTCATTTTCATTTCCATGTCAGTTTCCATTTTCGTGTTAAATATTTATGATGTTGTGTTAATAAATGTGAAGGTGGAGCAAAGGTACCGACAGTATCATCACCAGATGCAGATAGTGATATCATCATTTGAACAAGCAGCGGGAATTGGTTCGGCAAAAACATACACGGCTCTAGCACTTCAAACCATATCGAAACAATTTCGGTGCTTAAAAGATGCAATCACAGGCCAAATCAAAGCCGCGAATAAGAACTTAGGTGAAGAAGATTGTGTAGGAGGTAAGCTTGAAGGTTCAAGACTCAAGTTTGTTGATCATCACCTTAGACAACAAAGAGCACTTCAACAGTTGGGAATGATCCAGCATAATGCTTGGAGACCCCAAAGAGGATTGCCCGAACGCTCGGTCTCAGTTCTTCGCGCTTGGCTCTTCGAACACTTTCTCCACCCGTAAACACTTTTCTCTCTCAACATTTTTAGTTTATGCAGAAAACTTTAATTCAAAATGAAACTGAATGTTTACTTTTTCTTTTCCTCTTTTGTTTTAGGTATCCCAAAGATTCCGATAAGCATATGCTAGCCAAACAGACCGGACTCACAAGGAGCCAGGTAATATCAATTTATATGATATGATATTTAGTCTATGTTGCATGGAAACTCCATTTCAGTAGCTTTTCTTGTCCGCGGTGTTTTCCTCTTTTCTTGTCCTTTTCTGTTCCCACTTCATGGCTATGTTTTGAAGACTATGTTTTAGAAATAACATTTTCTGGTATCTGTTTCAGTTTCAGTGAAAACTGAGTTGTTATGATCTTGTGTCTGTGATTATATATGTTGCACGAAAACTCCACTTCATCAGTGTTTCAATGTTTTTCCGTCGTTTTCCTTCTAGTTTTGTTTTTGTTTCCATTTCGTGGCTATGTTTTAAAGGCTATGTTTTGGAAACAACACTTCATTGTATCTGTTTCAGGAAACTGAGTTGTTATGATTTTGTGTTTGTTATGATATATGTTACACGAAATCTCTTCTTCATTAGCGATTCTGTGTCTTTCCATAGTTTTCCTTTTAGTTTCACTTCTGTTTCCATTTCATGGCTATGTTTTGAACATTATGTTTTAGAAATACCGTTTTCTAGTGTCCGTTTCCGTGGAACTGAGTTGTTATGATCTTGTGGTTTGTGATGCAGGTATCGAACTGGTTCATCAACGCACGAGTTCGGCTATGGAAACCAATGGTAGAAGAGATGTATTTAGAGGAAATCAAGGAGCAAGAAAGGAATGGTGGTTTAGAAGATAAAACAAGTAGCAAGAGCGAACAACAACAACAACAACAACGAGAAAACTCAACTTCAAAGTCACTTATGCAAGACAAAGTATCATCATCATCAATAGACACTTCTCCAAACCAAAACACAATCTCAAGATCTTCAACATCTCCAATTGGATCAAATGTGAGAAACCATTCAGGATTTTCACTCATTGGTTCATCACAATTAGAAGATCTCACACATTCACACTCACACTCACACTCAAGCCCCAAAAGACCAAGAACCAACAATGACCTAATCCAATCTCCCACTAGTGTCCCATCAATCAACATTGATGTCAAACCCAATGAAAACCACACTCATGATCATATGTCAATCAAGTTCGGCAACGACAGACAAACTCGAGACAGTGGGTACTCATTCATGGGCGGTCAAACCAACTTCATCGGGGGTTTCGGGCAATACCCAATTGGCGAACTCGAGCAATTCGCGCCAAGGTACTCAGGCAACGGTGTGTCTCTTACTCTTGGACTACCACATTGTGAAAACATCACACATCAATCTTTTCTCCCAAATCAAAACATTCAATTAGGGGGTCGGCGAGTCGAAATTGGCGAACCGAACGAGTTTGGAGCCATTAATGCATCGACACCGCACTCTTCGAGTGCGTACGAGAGCATCAACATTCAGAACCGAAAGAGGTTCGCAGCGCAATTGCTTCCGGACTTCGTAGCCTAATGATGATGGATGAATGATTAGGCTAAGGAAAGATTTACATAGTATAGGTATATACTTTGGGATAGAACCATATTGAGTTCTTAGATAGTTTAGGATTTAAGAATATATGGGTTGAAGATTGTATATTATTTTTGTAAGTTTTTAAAGCTATATATATATAATATATAGATGGATTGATGTCATAAAAACATTATATTATAGATTGGGGTATACTAATAAATATATAAATATTGATTGTGTCAGATTTTTATTTCATGAAATAAACAGAGTCAATTGATTTTCTTACTATACATAGAAAAGTTTATAGTACAGATTTCAATTTACAAAGAAATTATTACATTCTATAATAGATGGATAAGTCTGCAGTAACCCTGTATTTTCTATCTACATTTCTGCTAGACAAAAGGAGAAAAAAAAAAAAAATGAGACACAAGAAAGTTCCGAATTTGCCCTTCAGGAAAGTACACATGTATTCCGAACGTATGAAATGGTAAAATTTTGTTTCTAACGTTTCCAATTTGGAGAAATTCTAGGCTCGTGTAACAGACTGGATTCAGGATTCACTCACAGGAGAAAAAAAAAAATTCCGAATTCGCCCTTACCATTTCTAGGAAAATACATATGTATCTCTAACGTAATTTAACTTTAACGTTTTTAATTTGGAACAATTCTAGGTTCAAATAACAATACATGGTGGAGCAATTTTGGGCTCGGATAAGAGAACCCACAAAATGAGTCTCTTATCTGAACTTAAATGTAGGACATGGAGATATCAGTGCACTCCAACTTTCGGAATCACTTTTTATAGGGGTAGTTTTGCCCTTGTCCACCCCTCTATTTTATGAACACGGTACTGGATTATCATTTGACAACATTTGGATCTAGACGTATTCACATATGTTACAGTTATCCCATTTTGGATGAAAAATTAACTGATTTATTAATTTTTAACACGTGATATTTTTAATACATGACATGTACACGTAGCAATTATTTTAATATTTTTTTCATATAAACTTAATATGTTGCTAAATAAGAAAATAAACTTATTTATCCATATATTAAGTTTATCTGAATTTTTTTTAAACAATTATCATATATACAGGTTACGCACCTATCAAAAACCATGTCTTGTAACAAGAATTAACAAATTAGTTAAACTTTCATTCAAAATGAGTTAAATATCACCTATAAAAATACTACAACGGGCAAATGACAAGATTTCGAATACCACATGAGGCCAAATATGCCTTTGCACCCCTAACGAATGAAGGCTTGTGTTTGTTTTTTTTTCTTTTTTTTTTTTGCCCCAACTCGGGCCAAAATAACATCATTTCGATTTGGATCGAAGCAGAGATGGGTTTATTTTGCACTCCAATTAGTTAAAAGGCAGGCTTTGTGGGTTCAAAATTGCTCCACATTGAAAACATCGAGTTCTTACCGTGTATATAGACTTTAAAGAAAAAAGATTAAGAGTAAATCTAAATAAACTAATGTGGTACTCTGGATTGTGAAACTGTACCAGCAACATCAACATGTCAAGAATCTTTCAGAATTTCAAATCAGAAGTGTTGAAATCATAATATTTAACTGAAAATCTGTCAAAGTGTGATGTATGAGCTTCTTCGGGTATCAATATCAGGTGTCACATTCAAGCAAAGGTGCACAAATAAATATTATCATAGCTAGCTACAAAAATATACAAAAATTTGATTTTCTCAATCTATGTATTCTTAAGAGAAAATGATGGTAGATATAAAAAAATAAAAAAAAAGATGGTAGATGAAAACTCTCATGACAAATATAGATATGTAATCGAGCCGAGACGACCTTTGACCTATTCATACTTGGTTTGTCAGAACATTAACGAGTTCAGTCTCGAGCTGAACAACTCGTTAATTCTGTTCATGAACTTCACTCGTGAACAACTTATTAATTATGTTCTTTGACACAACTACGTTTTACATTTCTCCCTTCATAGAAAGGGTAAACAATTATTGGTCCCAGCGATTTTACCCAAACACATTGTTTCGTCCTCATAGTTTAAGAATACATTATACCGTCCCTAAACTTTTGTTCTATTCACCAATTTAGTCCCTCAAACATTTGAATTATTAAACATTTTCTATGAGGGACTAAACTGTTGAATAAAATAAAAGTTAAGGACCCTATAATATAATATTAATACGAGCATTAAACAATATGTTAGGTAAAAATGTACAGACTCATAAATTATTTATCCTTATAGGAGTACTATTATTTAAAAAAAAAAAAAAAAATCGAACCAAGTTTCCTCGCTAGCGTGTGTTCATGAACATTACAATCAAGCTTATTCATTAACCTATAATCGAACCTGTTCGGGAGCTTTCGAGCCGAATTTCGTCATGCTCATTATAAATCGACCTATCGAACCGAACACCGAGCCGCTCATAAACAACTCGGCTCATTTTAGGTTCTGCAAGAGTTTGAATGAAACTAAGACAACAAAATGAAGTCAGCTAATAATAATAGTTAGAAATAATATAAAAGTGAATCCATATCATTGCCTAATACAAGAAGAAAGTATAATAAATCATTGATAGATAAAAAGAACATACAGTCACATAAGAGATAATGCACTATAAAAAAAGTTTATTTTATTTAAAGATTGCTTCTTTTGTACGGATTTGAATCTTTGACCTTAACTAATCTTGACTAGTAATAAAGATTGTGATTTTTTTTTTTTTTTTATTGATTTCTATAGTATTAATTCTTATGATATAGTTAGATTAGATGTATATTCATAACACCAACCTCCCATTTGTTGGGAGGGATACCCTAAAAGATTACTCAGGCAAGATAGCATATTTTAGGAGAAAGTTCGCTTTCAAATGATGTAGGACATCCTATTCTGCTAATAATACATCTCATGATTCCAGTGCAATATTATAATCTTCATAATTCAATAATTAACATGAAAACAATCAAAGGATTTAAGACTGTCAATTTCTGCCGCAACAACGCAATTTATATAAATAATCGGATTGACACGACCCATTTAACAGAGTTATCATTTTTGCCATTTATATCACATATAACTACGTAGAATTGGTGCTTTTCACCTGATCAACGATTGACCAAATTTGGTCGGTCACCGTTAGATCTATTTGGTCAGTCACAGACACCAAGTAAAAATCACCGCAGGTAGAATATATAGATCACGTAACATGAGTCTTTAAACTCATCCGAAACCAATTAAGATTGAATTAGATCTCAAGTTCGATTCCTACTACATGCAAAAAAAAATTGTTAGATCTATTTGGTCAGTCACTGACACCAAGTGAAAATCACTGCATGTAGAATATATAGATCATGCAACATAGTCTTTAAACTCATCCGAAACCAATTAAGATTGGTTTAAGTAGTAAGGACCTCTAGTCGCTTAATCTAGGTCTCAAGTTCAATTCCTAATATAGGCACAAAAAAAATCTTAACTGGGAGAGAAGCCACCCAAAGAGTGTTTGAACAATCTCGAACCTAGTAATTGGATAAATGAAAAAAAAAAAAAAAAAGCTCATCCAAATTTCACAATTCCCCAGATTATATCTATATTTCACACATTCAACAACGTGATAATATTTGTAGAGAAAAAACAAATGGGTAAAGTAAAAATGAGTTTAATTAGTCGATTTATTAGTGAACAAGGAAAAATATTATCTAGACGGGTGAATAGATTGAGTTTAAAACAACAACGATTAATTACTATTGCTATAAAACAAGCTCGTATTTTATCTTTGTTACCTTTTCTTAATAATGCAAAACAATTTGAAAAAAAGCGAATTGGTCACTCTAGCTACTGATCTTAATCCTTGTGTTTTTATGCATTTATAAATGTTTCCGTGATTTAAAAGTACACAAACACGGCTATAAAGTTTTTTCTATTTGCAAAGACAAACTTTTCATTAAAACCATTCAAATTTACTACGTAGCAAATATTCGAAACAAAAAATTCTAACAATCTTTCCATTCTATTGTATCCCTCCTAAGATATTAAAACATTGTAAAGCAGAAAAAGGTAATAAAACGACTCAAAATTGCTATTGTTTACTAACGGTTTAGTGAAAAAGTGTACCTTTGCAAGTAGAGGAAACCTCAAACCCACGTTTACAAACTTTTAAATCACGGGATGTCTTTGCAAATGCGCGAAACCACAAGGTTAAAATGAAGTCATAAACAATGCAATTCCACAATAAAATCTATGAGCACAGAAAGATTGCAAAAGTTTTCCTTGTATTTTTTTAGAAATGTTGCAGAAGTAATTCCCTATACATCTTGAATTTGGTTACAGATTATACAATCAGATGAATTCTAGTACTAAGTAACAGCTCCCATTTTAATGGAGTTTCTGTATGCAGGTGAAATGGAACAAATGACTTGTTAATGCTAGCTTAATGAACAATGAACTAATGAAATGAGTGAAAAGAGGACATACGGAATTATGAGCCTTGAGCCATACCATCAATTTGCCTTTGTATAAGCCCTAGCCTTCGATTGGCGACTTTGGACCTGTAACACCATACCTCAAACGCCTCGGTGAAGTCCGGATAGCGAATATGTTCGTTCTGTAACCACTCCGTCAAAATTTCTGCCAGGTTTCCTGAAGGTAATGCAAGAAGAATTGAAACTAATGCTGATTCCAAAGACTGCCATAGCTCACAATCAATCTTAAGATCCACAGGATTCTCATCATTAGTTGTCAATGAATCAGTTAAATGCTTTGTGACCCTCACGAAAGGAAGCCAAACTTTCACCGTGTAAAGCCGTTTTGCTGTTGGCAAAATAACACTGCCATAACCAATTGCTTCGAGAACTTTTGTTGTTACCTCAAGAACCTTCAACTTCGTCTGCATTGCTTCAGTTGTCGAGCATTCTTGCTCAACAACCCGAAGCACTTTATCTGATGCATCTACCCAACTGTTCACAAATTCAAACATGATTTCCAATTTGCTCAAAATCAGACAGATCCATGACAAATCCGAAAGATGGTCTCCAAAGTTTTGCATATTGTCCAGCACAGGAACAGATTCTCGAGGTTTACATTCCAACGTCATTAATAGATTGCTAAATCTAGTGAATAACCCCTTAGCACCTGCCTTTACAATGGATTTTATCTCATCGTCAGCTGTTAATAGAGGAGCGTCATCATCTTCTGTGAGCATGTATTCCAGCTGCTCTTGCGCAGAAGTTTTAATATCCTTCACGTGTGACGAACATGATGACGTAGCAAACTTGAAAGCTGCCAGAAAAATCCTCCTTATAGCTGACTGATCGACTGGTTGGAGACGGTCTAAAATTTTCTCTGCTTGAGATCCTATGCCTGGTATGACCCTCAAAATCTCCTCCTCATCAGTTTCTTCCCAAGGGACTGCTTCCAAGTAATGCGCACATGCAGCAAGAATTTGTGGGCTCCCAAGCTCAACAGCGACCTGCAGGATTCCAAGGGTATTCTTCACACCATGCCATACGTCATCCAATGAAACGTCCAAAGCCACATACAGAATGCGAAGGAAATTGACAAAATAATCAATTTCCAACTCTTGGCAGTAAACTTCAACGCAATTCCGTGAATCAATAATCTGGCATGTAGGCCAGTGCTCAGATAGACGGTCAGCAAAATACTTGCTCTTCTCTATTAGGACATGTGAGTGACAGTAAAACCAATCATCTCGCCCTCCCAACGTTCGTAGCCTTACAACAACATCACTGGTTGATCGATCTCCAATCCTACTAGGTGACTTCATTTAATTAACCAGAAACTGAGGGAAAATGTATGAACAAAGTGAGAAATCAGACTTCTAAATATAAATCTGAGTTATCTAATCTAAGAATAAAGAAAACATGGCAATAATGATAATACAAATCTATGAGTAAATAAAGCATCCTCAGGCCCCTATCTTCGACATTGAGATCTTGATCAATCATTTAGTAACATTTTGATCAATTGAAGCAAAATAAAACTTAAAATTAAAAGCCTTAAAACAGAAAAAATGAACTAATCTTGCTCTGATATGTACCATTGCTTCTTCAAAACAGGGAATCGTCAAAAAAACCAGCGCGAATTTGATCTTCCTAACACCTTTGTTCTTTCCGAAATTAAAACCTAGAACCTGAGAAATTGAGCCTCTGAAACTCGTATATCACGAACCCTAACCCTCTGAAATCGAAGCCTCTGCAAAATTCGAACACATATAATTATGCAATTATATAATAGAACTCTTATTCATTAAACTACACATACAATGAAGTATAGCTACTCAAACTCATTTCAGCAACCAGATTATACAAGAGCTATAAACACTAACAAATATAAACAGTCTGAACAACTAATTTAGCACAAACAAGCACTATTTCTAACTAACCTCAACTTCGTCGGCACTCAAACTCAGAACCAATCCTTGATTCAAGATCATTTCTATGAAATTGACAACAATCCATCTACACTTATCCAATCCGATTGCGTCCTTTAATTCATACAAAATCGTATAGCAGAGAAAGCATGAGTGTTGATTGAGATTGAAACATGGCGTCGGACATTGTTGATTGCGCCAAATCTTGAGATTTCGACGGCCCCCTGGAATTCGATGAAACGATAGTGGAGCTGAGAGTGGAGCTTGAGATAGCCTTCACTTTTAACTTTTCACGTTTTAACTTTTTCCATTTGCAGTAAATAATTTATTAGTTACCGATTTTCTTTTTTTCCATATTAGGCTTACTCTTGACTGGTCGGATATTTCCCATTCTCATCTCCGTGAGTTAGACGGAGACAGATTTGTCCATATTTTCGTTACCGCGATTGCCACTTTCCATTTATAAATGTTCTAAAAACCTTATCCCGATACTTTATTTTCCGTTCCTCGCGGGAAGTCACCGTTTATGTTTAAAAAAATCAGTAAGGCCTAAAACTTTTAAGAAGCATTAGCTAATAATTCTCAAATTTAAGTATTAATGATTATTCTCAAATTTTTCAAACCACAAGAAAAAACTAAAAATTGAAAACAACCAATCACCTAATTAAAATATACTTAAATTATCTAAAAATATCGATTACCAAGGGGAATAATTGGGGATCCCCATTGCAGATTAATAGGGCGGGGATAGGGATCTCTACGGGATGGGGTACCTTTCCCATCCCCGCCACGATGGACAAAATTATCCCCATCCTCATCCCATTGAGATTCTTATATGGGATTTCCCATCCCTATCGGGGCAATCACCGACGGATAGGGGTGCACATGGTCGGTTAACCAGTCCATTAACAAAAACCATTAACCAGTCCATTTAATTCAGTTAACCATATTTCGGTTAATATAAACTTCGGTCGGTTAACCTATATTTCGGTCGGTTAACCATTAGTGACTTTTCGTAGCAAATATCACTTTACATCTATAATTATTCACTTTAAAATAAATATATAATTATTTAAATATTAAATAAAAATATGTAACTTCAAATTTAATTAACAAAATTACCAAAACAAATAAGTTTTAAGTTATTTTGATATTTTTAACTTAAAAATTAAATACAAATATGTATATTTATAGATTGATAATTAATTTTCTACATATATTTATACTAGTTTTATGTGTATTAATACATAATCGGTTTATTTTTCGGTTTCGGTTAACCATCGGTTTTTAAAATAAAAACCGTAAACTAGTCCATCGGTTACGGTTAACCTATTTTTCGGTTTGGTTTCGGTTTCGGAAATCGGTTTTTCGGTTTTCCGGTTAGTTTTGTGCAGCCCTACTTTCAATAATGCACAAGTATTGATATGAGTTCCTAGTATGATGAGACCAAAAAGAAATTATGACATGAAGAAAACCATTTATTTCCATAACGATTTAAGCATTGCAGACACCTTACTCCCTCAAATAAGTTACATATTGTTAGTGATGAACCGAGCATACTCACATCCGAGGACATAGCTATGATGGTCATTGTATATAGAATTAGAGGGGGCTTATACTTTAGAGGAGCATGGGCCTAAAATTTGAGAAAGTAGTAAAATGGAAAGCAATGAGTTTATAATCCATGAAGCATGGGTTGAGACTGGTTCTCGAGTTTCTTTGTATGTGATAGCTTTTCATGATAAATGGGTGAAATGGATTATGCCATGTGTTTTGATGTCTCCTATTCGGTTTTTGTGAATGATGATTTTGTTGGTGTCATGTCTCCGAGAAGAGGTTTCAAGCAAGGTGATCCTTTATCATCATATCTATTTATCTTAAATGTCGAGGTTATTTCTCAGTTTATCTATAAATCCGAGGTTGATTGTATGCTTCATGGTTGTAAGATTTGTAGGGGTACCCTAACATTTTCCATATCATCTTTGCCGATGATTATTTCTTATTTTTTAGAGCTTTTATGGGTGAGTGTCATGTTATTGTTGATGTCCTTTCAAATTACGAAGTTGTCTCTGGTCAAGTTATCAATCTAAATAAATTAAGCATTTTTTTTTTTTTGCTCAAATGTTAAAAGTGATTTAAAGGTTGATATTTATTCGTTTCCAAAGGTCTCTACACCTAAAGGCAGACTTGTTGGCTTTTGTCTAAAAATGCTAATCTCCAGCCCAATCTAGCCCGCTGTTAATTTATGCGAGCTCGGACCGGTGTTGAGCTCGAGCTCAAAAATCAAATCCCAAGCCCAACCCATATATGCCTACCTAAATATATATGTATAATTTTTAATAATAAAAAATTAAATTTATACTTAAAAATAAATATTAATATATAAATATATAAATATATAAATTTTATTAATTAATATTAATAGGCGGGCTGGGTCATATTATTTTTATAAATCTCAAGCCCATCCAAAAAAGAGGCAGGTTTTATCGGGTCTGGACCGAGAGACAAATTTTCATGTCCAAGCCCCGCCTAAGAGACACGGGCCTAGGCGGGCCGAGCGGGTACTCCGGCCCATGAAAAGGTCTATACACAGGCCCAACCCGCCATGTGTTTTTAATTTCACAAATTAATGAGGTTGTCAGGACTCGAACCCTCGACCGTTTGGTCCAAGAGATTTAATAATAAAAAAATTAAATTTATACTTAAAAATAAATATTAATATGTAATTTTATTAATTAATATTAATATGCGATCCGAGCTGGACCGGCCCGTGCTATTTTTATAATCTTAAGCCCGTCCAAAAAAGATGCGAGCTTTAGCTGGAACCATTTTAACCAACAGCTCGAATTGAAGTTAATGTCCAATCATATATCTTATATTAATTTTTGACAAAACTAACGAGCTGTTTGTGAGCAAAGCTCGTGAATAAACTCGAGAAAAACTCGTGAGAATGTTAAGTTTGAACTCGTCAATTTTTGACGAGCTGAGTTTGAGCAGGCCAAAGCTCGGTTCGACTCAATTTTTAGTTGAATTAGTTGATTTTGTTTTATGTGGGGGAAAATGAAGAACTAGAAAAGTGAGTGTTGAAGACAAGTGATGGAGAAGACTAATAAAGTTAAAACAAACAAAAGGAGTGGACTTGGACTTCTAAGTAAGCCCTCCAAAATTCAAAGTGCCGTAATTGCTACCAGCCCACACATTTTTGTCCAAAAGAAACTCAATTTAAATTCCAAATATAATATTTGGAAAAAAAAACACATAAATTGATTTTACAAAATTACATTATCCATTTTTGTAACGAGAATAACGGAGAAAGTGTGAAAAATAAAAAAAAAAACGCGAAAAATGATAAAAAAAAGTGTGAAAAAAGAAAAAAAAAACTAAAAAAAATCTGTAAAATGGAAGAAAACGTAAAAACATGAAAATGAGAAAAAATATAAAAAACAGGTAAAACATAAAAAAAGGAAAATGGTAAAAGAAAAAAATGTCAAAACGGAAAAATAGGAAAAAAATTAGTGGAAAAAACGTGAAAGACGAAATAAAAATAAAAATATGAAGACGAAAAAATAAAATATGAAATATGAAAACGTTAAAAACGAGAAAATAAAAAAAAAATGGAGAAAACATGAAAATGGTAAACAATAAGGAAAATGGAAAAAAATGAAAAACGAATAAAAATATTCAATTTCATATAAAAAAGACTATTTTATTTCGTTTTAAGTATTAAGTTGTTCATACAAACATTATCTACGAGTATTTCTAGATATAGAAGCACTAATAATAGTATTTACGTCAATATGCTCTAACATATTTATCTCAATGCATAAAATGACTAAATCATTCAATCTTTCTTATGACGTTTATGATCTCAACTAGTTTTTCAATAATTTTAATTTCGAAAAAATTCTTTCAGTAGATACAACGGTCATTGTCATAGTTAGGAGGATTAAAAAACAATTGAAATATT
This sequence comes from Euphorbia lathyris, assembly GCF_963576675.1. Lineage (NCBI taxonomy): Eukaryota > Viridiplantae > Streptophyta > Magnoliopsida > Malpighiales > Euphorbiaceae > Euphorbia > Euphorbia lathyris. The sequence goes on from NC_088919.1 coordinate 67,740,793, forward strand.
TGAATAACAATTGACCATTTTGACAAACTCAAGAATTTCAAATACTTACATTAACATATTTAGTAAAATCATAACAACACTCTAATTTCCAAAAAAAACATCATATGCATCAAAATACGAAAAATTGTTATAATAAAATGTATTCATAAAATTATGTTGTGATTGTTTAGGCATAGCGATTATAATTATTGTCGTTACATCTTTTGAAATTTTAATTTATGTATTTCTTTTATAAAAAATGTTATTTTTAGGCACCTCGATTTATTTAGGCCTAAGATTATTTCGGTAATCATTGCATATTTTGAAATTTAATTTATGTATTATTTAAAAAGAGAGAGAGTTACTTTTAGCCCTTTCCTCTCTTAGGCTCCGGAAAGGCGCCCCTCGTGCCCATACCTAGAAACAACCCTACCTAAAAATAGTCGTTTTTCAATATGAAACCCTTAACTATACCATTTATAATGGTAGTGGTAACATTAATATTTACATACAATAGTATGATTACTTTTATTATCACTAAAAGGAAATTTACATATAAAATTCACTTTTAAAAAATTATCTACAATTATATCAAGTCATAATTTTTTAATTATGTCAAACTAATAAAATCATTATAATATATTTTAAGAATTTGAGTTTATATATTAAAGGTCTAGAATATATTGTCTAGAGTTTATGATTTATCAATTGAAGTCTAGAATTTTTAAATTAAGATATAAAAATATATTTTATTTGTTATATATAGAAAATGTTGTTCAAAATGAAGGCCACCTCTACCGCCTAGGCGCTGGAAATCGAGAATCCGTCCTGATTTTCTCCGATTAGTCCCTCTAGGCATCTTTTTGACTCCTAGCGAATTTTTAGCCGTTTAGACTCCGCCTAGGCGCTGCCTAAGTGATGATGGAAAAAATCATTTTTTATTGTGAATTTGTTTTTTTCTTTATTATAATTCACTTTTGAGTTGTTTCAATGATATTGTTGTTGAAATGTTGACGTTTACACATTTTTTTAAGATATATGTTCCAAATATACGTGTTTGTCTATATTAAATAATTTTATACTGTTGTTTTAGATGGTATAATACATATTAATTGAATTTATATAATAATTTATTGATTAACATAAAAAATACAAAAATACAAATTTGGTTAATATCCAATTAAATTCCGGTTAATCTCCGATTAATCCTAAAAGGTCCTGTTCGTCCGACTAGCGCCTAGCGTTTTTTACGATATTGGAAAGTAATGACATATTCATATAAGAAGCACAATTATTTATCTAAAATTTTAGGGTCAAATACATGAACATCATAATTAAGTACAAAATTACAACTAAGTCATATCACCAAACTTAATTCTTAATATGTCATTATTCTCTATATATTATGATTTTACATCATAATTTAAAAATTCTAAACTCCAATTTATAAATTATAAACCCTAGAAAATATATTCTAGACTTCTAATTTTTAAATTCTAATCTTTAAAATATATTAAAAGTACTGATTTTATTAGTTTGATATAATTCAAAATTATGAATTGACATGGTTGTAAATAGTTTTTAAAAGATTAATTTCTGTATAATTTTTCCAAAATTTTATGGAATCAGACCGGGCTGATATGCAAAATGTATTACTATTGAATTTTAGGATATGGGCCTAAACAAGCCCGCAAACAGATAAGATATAAGAGAAAAATTACCTAAAATGCAATGTCGTTAGAATCGGACCGAACATCAAATTAGATTTATAGTTAACTTATGGGTCATTGTTCAACTAAATACTTTGGATTGATCGAGTGGAATGACATAATAAAAAATAAATAAAAAATAATATATTAAGTATATATATATACAGTAAAACCTTTATAAATGCATATCATTGGGATCGGAAAAAATATTCATTAAGCGAGATTATTTATTTATCGATAAATGAATAAATTATTCATTTATCGATAAATCAATATTTATTATTTTATAGATAATTTTTCATTGTAAAATGCATATATTGTCGCAAATGTATCGTCAAAAGAGGCATTTCAAGCAATGATCACCTTAAACAACTACTTGCTACAACATGAGCAAAATATACCAGAAGTTGTGTTTGCACTATAAAAAGTTAAGGATGATGTTCATTTTGGTTTATGTGGAAAGAAAAAACAATCAACTATAGATGCATTTTTTCAGAAGAAATGACTTGTTGTTGATTGATTGAAAGGTTTTGGTATATATATATATATTACAAAAGAGGGAGAAAATTAAAGCAAACAAATATGAGCAACATTACAAAGGTCATCGAAAACATGAGATTGACAAAAATAAGGCGCAGAGTGCCACCAGTGGAGCGCTGACGCAGATTTGCCAAAACAGGCAAGACGATCCGCAACTTGATTATCTTCCCTGTAGATATGAGTGATTCTGTAGTTCATAGACGAGCAACGTGATAAACAACTTAACCATTCTTGCTTAATCCTCCATGGAACCGCAGTAGATTTTTCACTTAACAACTTAACCGCATATGTCGAGTCAGATTCAATCCACAAATTGTGCCAACCTCTTTCCCAGAAAGCTTCAATAGCAAAGACGATCGCCATCAGCTCAGCCGTATGAGCATAAGATTCGGCAATATGAAAAGCGAAACAGCTTGTTACAAAACCTCTTCCGTTTCTGAAAATCCCGCTAGCGCCAGCGATGCCAGGAGCACCCTCCGCAGCCCCGTCGGTGTTTACCTTAATCCAGCCTATCGGGGGCAGACCCCAGCGCACCGTAATGAAGTCCGGTTCCGAAGGTGGCCTAACCCGAGACGTTGAAGAGGAGGTCCATTTAGGCTCGTGGAAGAGGAAGAAGAGATGGTTTTTATTACTCATTAATAACAGATCACAAACACATGAATAGATGTAGAAAAAAATAAAAAAAGATAAAATTATATTGTATTTTGTTTGAGTTGGACATAAAAATTTAAGTATTTCGTCGAATTTAAAAATATTAATCTCAAATTCTAATACTAGATCAAAAAAAAAAAATGTGAAAGCTTTTTTTTAGACTAGCTAATATGTAACTGATGCAGAATAAATATCAAAAAAATCTTTATTTTATAATGATATCTGAATTGACCAAACGTACCAACGTTAGGAGTAAAATTGCATTTTGATCTTTTTTTTGGCTTAATACATCTGCCCCCTGAACTTGTCCAAAATGGTTGATTGGCCCCCTGAACTTTCAAAGTGTCTCGATAGCCCCTGAACTTGCATAAAATGTTCAGTTAGCCTCCTGAACTTGCATAAAATGTAATCAATTAATCATTCGGTTGTAAAAAAGTAAGTTAAATGCGGAAGATATGTTGCACGCATCTTAAAAAAGTAAAACGACCAAGATCGGGGTATGCGATTATAATATTAGAGAAAAAAATGTTTTAGAGTTGAAAAAGTAAGAAATTCTTTTTTAACATGTTTTAATCTATTTTGTGAAGTATGTAATAACATTCTAAGGCACGTACAATATATTTTCCGCATTTGATTTACTTTTTTACAACCGAATGATTAAGTGATTACATTTTACGCAAGTTTAAGGGGCTAACTGAACATTTTATGTAAGTTCAGGGGGCTATCGAGACACTTTGAAAATTCAGGGGTCAATCAACCATTTTAGACAAGTTCAGGGAGGAAATGATGTATTAAGCCTTTTTTTTTTTTTTCTTTTAATCATCATAGACGAGAATTCGATTGGCACTCCAAAATTGTAACGAAGTATTTGTAAGTTTCTATGCACCTTTACTAAGTTTCAATTTAATCATGTTGTGATTGGGGTTTCTTGTTTAATGAAGGCTCTGAGGTATCAATTCATCCATGCGAGTATAAAATCGTATCAGGACGATCTTAATTAGGGGTGACAATTTCTGACACGAAAATACGATTACAGAGCCAACCCGATTGACACGAAAATCATTTTTCTAGCATTTATAACATATAAACCCTTATGGAACATATATATGAGATAACACGATTTTGACACGAAACACGAATTGCCACCATTAATCTTAATCAATTATAAGAAGGTTAACACACATATGCTAGGCTTGATGTTTGATAGTTTTGATCATCAAAATTGGTTTCTAGTATTTTAAAATTGTGTTTAAATTATTCTATGTCATTCTGTTCGGGTTCTTAAAGTTGTGTTTTGAATTTCGTGAAAACTGGAGGTTGACGGGGTGAGTTTTGGGCGAAAAACTGTAAAAAAATCGCTAGCTTTTGTGCTTAGTTCGACGGGTGATGACTCTGAATAGTCGAGCCAAGCTTAACCTTTGGTTCTAGAACTCTTTATGTCATTGACTCGCTAGTCATATGACTGAGTCGACGGTTTAGTGAATTTTTTTGCTTTTCTGTTTAATTGACCAGATTCGACAGTGTTTAGTTTTATGGCCAAAACATTTTTGTTACAGATTAAATCGATTTGAAGGTTTTAATTTTAAACCAACAAAGCTTACAAACTTCTCAAGCTAAACTTGAAGGATGAATAATCGATTTCATAAAAATTGTGTTTCCTTACAAATTAAGGAGCATATATACCCCTCTCTAACTCAAGCAAAAGACCAAAATATCTCGTTAGGGCTACAAGCGCATACTTAATAGTAGGGATAGAATAGGAAAGATAAATAGAGATGGTAATGGTGTAAACAAAGAGCATGGCATAATAGTAATAATTAGAGTGGTAAAACAGTAAATAGTTGGTGGCAGTCCTTGTCTCCTCTAGATCAATTTGGTGGAGAAGGCAACTCAAAAGGACTCACACGTCGTACCATATAACCCACACGGCGTGCGAGTCAAGTGCTGGATTCTTCAAACTCTTCGCTCCTCATTCGCACGACGAGCTGCCTAGCATGTCGAGTGGCACATCGTGCGAAGTATGACTCGGCATGCCAGACTGCTCCTGGTCATTTTCCTTCTCAGCTCCATTTGTGGCATGCCATGTGGCATGTGCCACTCTAATTCTTCCCCATCCACGGTCTTGGCTCCCTTCGTTGAATGGTTGGTAGTAGACCTGGGCATGGGCAGGCGAGGGCCCAAGCCCATTTAGCCGGGCTTGGACACATGAAAATGTATTGAGACCAGGCCTAACCCAAACCCGTATAAGCCCGTCAAAAACTGGACGGACTTGGGCTTTACATATTTTACATCGGCCCGACCCGATATAACATATATATTTTTATAATATATTATATAATTTTATAAATATGAATTATAAATTTTATAATATAATTTTATAAACAAAAATAAAAAAGATTTAAGTTTGGTACTGTTTCTTTTTTTTTTTTGAAAATAATTGAGAATAATAGTACTGTATTAATTATATTTTGGTGTGATATTTTAAATTTAATTATATTTTTTTTAAAAATATACAGATGGGTTTGGATGAGCAGACTTGGGATTCATATCTCAGGCCCGAGCCCAGTCCGAGCCCGATTAAATTTCCTGCGGGCTGGGCTGAGGTTGGGCTCATCAAGCTTTATTAAAAGCCCGACATACCCGGCTCGAGCCCGGTCCAACCCGGCCCATATCCAGGTCTAGTTGGTAGAGATGTCCGCATCAATTTTTATACAAACTCTGATTCAAATGATTCAAGTTGCATTATAGACCTAAGACATATATGTACAAATAATATTGTAAAATTGTTATCAAATTCGAACTTAAAAGGCTTCAAAATTGATTCTCAATCTTATGCATATGATGAAACCTTGTTTTTACTTTTCTAATCTTCGCTATTTTTCTTTGTTTTAGTTTTCTAAGAGAACTTATTAGATGCATTTTAGGGTATTGGAGGTTTTTTTTCACATGTATAAACATTTTAATTTTGATACTTTGGTTTGAGAGTAATCGTTAATAGATTCGTTTTGGTGTATTAGGCATTCTTGAGACGGAAGAACAAGAGTTCAACCATCTCGTTTAGCTTGGGAGAGAAGTAAACACCATATCTTAATTTTTAGAATTCTCAGCAGTCCAAATGAACAGTTGTGCAGACTAAGCCAAACAGTTTGAATGGGTATCAACCATTGGATTTCTCGTAATACTCATTCTGTTTAAGACGTCTCCATTTTTCTCCGAGGTATGTCATCATCGATGCACCAGATACGACTTCGAGAAAAAGAAACAACACCCATAGAATCAACAACAAAATGATTTCCAATAATAATGCTATTTGTTTAAATAGCCGAAATCTTATCAAAGGTATTAGTAGGCTCTGCTCTTCCTTTGACTTCATTGATTTTAATCATATCTTCAGAGAACAGAACCGGATTGCGGATCGCTTGGCGGCTACGGGTCATGAGGGGTTGTTGGGCGTCACGACTCTTCCTCATCCTCCTGTTTTTCTTTCTTCTCTTCTTTTTGAAGATAGAGTGGGGGTTAGCTTACCTAGGCTAATCCCTGACTAGTTTTTCGTTTTTTGTTTTCTTTTCTTTTCCTTGTCCTACCAAAAAAAAAAAAAACAAAAAAACAAAAAAACCCCTAGATGCACTTGAAAGTACAACATGGGGCATATCTCGTATTAGGTAGGGACAGACTGACACCATGTGGTGAGAGCCTTTGGCCCCCCGGCCAGCTTAAACATACCTTTTAGTATGGTGGGTGAAAGATTTTGGCTCTATCAAAATCCCTAGCTGCCTCCCAACCTAGTGAGCAACTCTCTTTAAAATTTTGACCTCTTTGTAACTTTATCTTGCATTCGTCCTGATATTAATGCTCCTTGGTGTGATTGATACATTAATATTAAACAAACATAGGTAACAAAAAAAAAACATAAGAATCATTATGTAGATTTCAGGTATCAAAATGTAAACATGATAAAGTTGGGTAAAAAAATATATTATACTTTTAGGCTGATTTGATTATGAGTTAATTTGATTTTTCACACCAACTTTAAACACAGATATATAGTAGTGTTCACTTAGGCCTTGTTTGATAACACGTTTTATCACTTAAATTAAAATATTAAGCACTTATTTATATTAAGTGTGTTTGATAAAAGTTTATTCTCCACCACTCAAATTAATCAATTAAGTTAAAAATCACTTATTTTGATAAGTCAAAATATTTAGCTTAACATTTTAAGTTAAACATTATACCTAATATTTTTTTATATTCAGCACTTATTTTTAGTATTTATCAAACAGTTACATCATTAAAACTTTCAGCACTTATAATATTCATCACTTAAAATTCAGTACTTATTTTTTCAGCACTTAATTTTCAGTTTTATCAAACAGCACCTTAGATCTTGAATGACCAAATAAATTTAGTCATTCTAACGATGTAATACTTATTAAATATAAGTTTTAAGATACTTTTAATCTCTACCTTAATATTCTAATAAACCTAAATCTAACAATGAAACTCCGGATAAGTATATATTAGTATCTTTGTGATCCGTCTTCTATTTATATAAGTACTTAATTAAACCATAAAAAAGTCAATGGACTCACATATGTTTTCTTTCCTTACTAGAAGTTTGTAGAAGGTATATTCGTCATTGATAATTAATACACCTAAGAATTTACTAACTAAGATGTTTTAAATGAATAATATGTAATAGTCAATGAATAAAAAGAGGTCATATATTCATATTATTTTATAAAAATAATTAATGTTAAAGAATAAAAATATAGTCCAATTGGCTTTAAATAATCATCACAAATTGAATTTTTCTAAATTAAAAATGCCCATAAAATATCAATTCATTTTACTGATTTTTTTATTGTTTTATTTTCTTTTATACAACCCATATCCGAAATTTTGTATGATGGGCAGGAATGAACTGAATCTCATATCGAAAATGGAGAAGGAGTGCCCGAGGTTTAGTAGTAATATGAGAATCCAATACATGCAGACGCATTTTAAAGCCACGAGGCCCAATGTGTTGGATTTGGGCCAAAACAGATAATATCTACATGGTATTGGATCTGGTTGTTACAATTGGTATCAGAGCCGACTCTCGCATACAATGTGTTTTCGAGAATGAACCAGGAGAAAGCAGGCGAGCCTGTAACGACTCGATCTGAAGTGGATGGTGCCAAGGTAGAAGGCCCGAGCAAGGAGCATCCCTAGGGGATAACAATAAGGGCTGGAGTGAACCGAATCCCACATCGGATATGGAGGCATAGTGACTGTGACTTATTATTAAGGTGAGAATATAATATATGCATGCGCGTTTTGAAGCCTTGCCTGATGTATGGGATTTGAGGCGAAACTGACAGTATTGAGGCAGGAATGAACTGAATCCCACATCGAAAATGGATAGAGAGTGACTGTGGCTGATTAGTAATACACGTTTTAAAGCCAGGAGGCCTAAAGTGTCGGGTTTGGGCCAAAATGGACAATATCTACATGGTATTGGATCTGGTTGTTACAATTGGTATCAGAGCCGACTCTCGTGTACAATGTGTGGTTCGAGGACGAAAGCTGGTGGGCCTGTAACGATCCGGTCAGAAATGGGTGGTGACGGGGTAGAAGGCCTGTACGAGCATCCCTGAGGGATAGCGATAAGAGCAGGAATGAACCGAATCCCACATAAAAAATGGAGATGGAGTGAATGTGGCTTATTAGTAAGGTGAGAATCCAATACATGCAGACACGTTTTAAAGCCGTGAGACCCGATGAGTTGGATTTGAGCCAAAATAGACAGTATGGAGGCAGGAATGAACTGAATCCCATATCGAAAATGGAGAGAGATTATCTATGGCTTATTAGTAAGGTAAGAATTCAATACATGTAGATAGGGGTGAGTAAAATAAACGTAACCGATGACCAAACCGATAATCAAACCGAAATTTTAATTTGGTTCAGTTATTTTTACTATCTGATTCGATTCGGTTTTCATTTAGATTTAGTTTAGTAATCGGTTATCGGTTCGGTTATTTCAAAAAAATATCAGTTTAACCGAAACTGCACCAAAATTTATAAATAAAAAAAATATAATCTTGTTTTATATTCCCTAAACCAAAGTGTATATATAAATGTATTTGGTTTTAAAAATGCCAAATTAATATTTAACTTCAAAAGAAATTCAAATTTATAAAAAATATGATATATTTTTTCATAAATAACTATATTTTATTGTATTAATTTTTATTATTATTTGAACATTTAAATTAGAAATTTATGTATTTCGGTTATTTGGCTAGTAACCAACCGAATCGAAATTTTTCGGTTACCAATTTTATTCAGTTTGGTTCCTAAAATATAGCATATTTCGGTTCGGTTAGTAGTCAAATCGAACCAGTATATATAGACGTGTTTTAAAGCAGGGAGTTGGATGCAGTTGTTCTATGACATATAATGCTTTTTAAGAGGGTTGTTTGTTTTAATTTATGGGACCATGACTATAATGCCAATGAAAGTCATTATCAATTTATTTTAAGTAAATCCAATTCAAACCTCATTGATTATGCTTTTTTGACTGAATATTTAAGATTAAATATATAAATAATGGGTTATCTCTCTCAATCCACTATTATCAATTTGTTTCTATATATATATATGGAATATGTTGACTGGATTTTGTATAATATTTTTTATGTGTATTATTTGTAGATATCTAGTCAAATGACAAAAATGCCTCTCTTTTGTTTTAATCTTTGGTTCCTTGTTAATTGGAAAGTTGATTAATTTGTTGTCTCAATCTTAGATTTGGGGTTTGCTTGTTTTGTACTTTTGTGGTTTCTTCTTTGTTTTCTTGTCCTACAAAGATAATGTTTTAAGGTGATATGGAATTCTCTCCCTCAATTCCTCTCGCTCGCTACAATTTTGATAATATAAGTGAATATTTGATCCCGCTTAAATAGATTTGAATCTTTTTCTCATACTTATGGAATGTGTAACAATTCGGTCTGAAGTGGATCACGTTGGAGTAAAAGGCCTCAGTAAGGAGTGGCCTTAAGAGATGACGATAGGGTGAGGAATTAAATGATTTGATTTGATTCAAGGGAACTAATACTATTTTTTAGCTTAGCTAGCGTTCCGGGAGAATCTAGTTATTTAGTCAGTTCATAACAATCTTTGTAAAGCAAAGGGCAAAGCTTCTACGACAGCTTCCCCCTCATGTCATGTAGTCGTCGGCCTTCCCCAGCCCCCCTTTCGTCGCTTCTGGCGAAGCTGCGAGTTCATGAGCAAGTGAATGAACGAGCCATGTTCCTAAAAGGAGTGACCTTCTTTGTTTTCTCCCCTCCCACATCGAAAATAGAGAGAGTGTGTGATTGAGACTTATTAGTAAGGTGTGAATGCAATACATACAAGCGTGCTTTAAAGCTGTGAGATTCAAGATGTTGGATCTGAGCAAACCGAAAATATCTACATAGTATTAGACGAGGATGTTACAGAATGTCTGCGAACGTGCTTGTAGAATATTTTCCACTATAAGGTCACTTACAAGATTCCTTGTGATAAAGGAATCAATAAGAAGAATAGGGATTCAATGCAAAAGGGCGCACATAACGTGTCGAACAGCAACATGTCGTGTGGTCCCAAGAGCATCCACGGAGAAAAGGAGGAAAGACACCTACACGTCGTGTGGCCAGAAAATGGGAGATTCTGCTTCTTTTTAATCAATTCACACATCATATGGATATTGGTGTGGATTCTACGACTTTCACACCACTCGGCGTGTGATATGACTTAACTAGCAAGCTCTTCTAATTCCGATGTTGTCCTAATTACAAGTCTGTCTATCTACCTTCTTTTCCATTAAACTATTTACTAGTTTGCCATTACTTTATTTTGTAACCTTTTTACCCTTAATGTCTTAGGCTTTGTTAGTTGTGCCTTGGGGTTTTTAAAGTCTTTTCTAGTCTAGGTATGCAGGGTATATAAACCTTTCTTTTTGTAATATATGCATATTTTTTAATCTAAATCAAATTTCATCTCTTTTAAAGGCTTGAGTTCAATATTTTGGGATTATTTCCTTCAAGTTCTAACTTGAAAAAAGTATAAATTTTTGTTAGTTTACGGTTAAAACTATTATTTCCTTCAAGTTCTAGCTTGAGAAGAGTATGAATACTCTCGGTATGACCCAAGGCTCGGGAAATCTCTATAGTCCCCGTCAAAGATCAGACCGTTACAACAATCAGATCCAATCCTCATAAATCACGGACCAATTGGGCTTGATGGGTACCAAACCCCGATCTGCGGTCACACATTCACATATCAACAGATGACATGCTTATAACCACCTCGCATAGTTCGATCATAATATAAATAAAGTAAAACATTCCTCAAGGTACATACTTTATTCATTCGTTCCATTATAACTTTGATTTGCTATTGTTTCATCCTTAACTCGTCCAACAAAGCTGACTTAGACATTAGAGTAGGTTAGCCGAACTCCGACCCCACCATTGACCATGTTTCTATCTTCTTGCAGGCTTACAAGAGGATCTACAAGATTTAGCCACATCACATACAAAAACATGTTTTTGCAGTAAATCATGGATCAAATCTGACTGAACATGAGGTCTATGGCCCTAGTGCCAATGAAGAGATTCACAAATAAATACGAATGTAAAACACGATTTATCGAGTTACCTTTTGTACCTAGCACAAATTACCGTTGAGTTGTCGCAGCAGACAAAATCAAACCGTGATCTCGTATTATTAATTACATAACTCATACAACGAAGTTGTTCGGAAGAAGAAGTTATGATTCCACGAACTATGCACAGGTACGAGATACATTTAAAGAGAGAGGCAGTACATATGGAGAGGAAAGAGAGATTATGATTAGCTTGTCCTCTTCCGTATTATCTATTAGAGTTAAGGATATGGTGTAACTATCTATCTATAGCTTGTAATTATGGCAAATTCTAATTACCCACGTAATTGTTAATTCGACTTATCTAAGTTACAGACAGATTATATTCAACCCATATAAGGGGCGGATACAGGGGGACCCGGGCACCTCCGGCCGCAGGAACCACCATGACCAGGGATAGTTTCGGTCTTTTCTCTAATTTTTTTTTTTTTTTTTTTATGGGATGCTGAATTAGCATCCCCAAAATTAGCTCAGGTCTTATTAGGCACTCTCTAAATCTAAAATTCTAAATTCTTTTGGCCTGTTAGGTCCTTTCTAAATCCAAAACTCTAATTTTTTTGGGCCTGTTAGGTCATCCTCAAATCCAAATTTCTAATTTTTTTGTTCTGTTAGGCCCTTCCTAAATCCAAGTTTTTTTTCCTATTAGACCCTCCCTAAATCCGGTTTTTTCTATTAGATGTTAAGAATCTTAAACACAATGTAGCTTAATTTTGAAAAGTTTTATATTGGTACATAAAATTTGGTTCTTGACCACTCAGATTATAATACTTATATAAAAAAAAGGGCGGCCCGGTGCATTACGTGTCCCCGCTTAAGCGAGGGTCCGGGAAGGGATCCCACCACAAGGATATACTGGGGAGATTATAATACTTATATATACGAAAGAAATTTGCACAAGTTCGATTTAGTAAAAAATATATATATTTTTTTACACGCGCACGTGTAAAATCCGCCCTCCAACCGGTATATATCCTACTGATTCAATATGACTTTATCCGTATAACATAAAAAAAAAATGTATTTTTTTTTTGGCGTGGAAAAATTTAATAGATTGAAATATGTTTTTTTATTAGAAAAAATATGTTGTTTTATTAAGAGGGTAGATATAAAAAAAATATCTTTTTTAGAGGAAGATATAAAAATATCTTAAAAGATGAGATTTATTCAATTTTTAAGATATTTGATAACAGTATATATAAAATATCTTAAAAGATTGATTAAATCTTCTTCTTCTTCAAAAAATTTGGCCCCTGACCTATCCCAATTGATGCAATTTCATCCAATTTAAATAGAGACTTAACATAATTATTATTCTATTAACACGTGACGATATTTTGACACTTAAATTTGAGTTCAGATATTTGTTTTTTTTAATCTAATTAATTATTTTCACAGAATAGAGTTTATGTGGCAAATAAACTTTAAGACGTGTGACATGTCAAGCTTATATGTCAAAATATCATTATATATGAGTGGGGGTAACGGTTTTGTCAAATCTCCATATAAATTGGATAAAATTTCACCAATTAGGATAGTTCAGGAGCCAAATGTGACCGAATAATAGACCAGAGGCCAAATGATAAAATTTTGAATAGACCAGGGCTCAATAACACCTTACGCCTTGAATAAATAATATTATTCGCCTTGAATAAATCTCATTTACACTAATTAGTAATATATAAAATATATCTCATGGAAATATATATTGATTTTATTCGCCAGATCAAAATAATATTATATTGCTATTTTGGTGTAGACTAAGAATATATGGGTAAAATATTGTTGAATTAATAAATATCTATATGTTTTTCCTTATGTATATATTTATAGGAAATATATATATTATTTTAACTATAATATGAGATATAATAAAATAATAAGTGCATATTTAACCATACCCTTTAAATGGAAATGAAATTACTATTATTTAACATAGGATTAATTTTAAATAAATAATCCGTGATTTCATGTTTTTACATATCAGTATCTGTGGTATTTTTATTACAAACTGAACTATATTGGTTTGCAAAAATTTCATTTCTTTAAAATAAATTTTAGAATTAACCCAAATAACAATTATATTTTTTTAGGGATAAGGTGCAAAAATACCCTAACGTTTACGATTAAGAGTAATTTTACCATTAACGTCTAAAATGGTGCAATTTTACCCCTACTGTTGGTAGGTAAGAGCAATTTTACCTATAACGTTGGTAAGTTGGACCAATTTCGGACATTATTATAAATTGCAGATATTTTGTTTCTTAGCCTGCACCAATTGCACGTCTGTTGATTCTAAAAAAAACATTTCATATTTTTTTATGATTTAATAATAGAATTGAAGATTAATATTTTAAAATTCGGTGAAATATTTGAATTTTTTGTCAAACTCGTACAAAATACAGTATATTTTTTATTTTTTTTTACATTTAATCATATGCTTGTGATATGTTACTCATGAGTGATAAAATGACGCAAATGCGAAGTGTAGTTGATAAGATTTATGAGCGAGAAAACAGTTTGATGAATTATTTCTTAAATTGATCAAACTTGTCAACGTTAAGAGTAAAATTACTCTTAGTTGCTAACGTTAGAGGTAAAATTGCACCATTTTAAACGTTATGGTAAAATTGCTTCTGGCTGTAATATTATGGGTATATTTGCGCTTATCCCATTTTTCTAAGAACTATAATAACAATGATATTAGATAATATTTCTGGACTACATTACAGAATAGATTTTTTTTTTCTTATTATGAAAGAAAATTGAAAAAAAAATCTTCATTTATGTATGAAGAGAATTAGAAATTAATTTGTTTTTTTGGTAGAAAAAAGTTTAGGTAAGGGTAAGTCTACCCACTCCCAAGGTCAGGGCAAACCACAGACCTCGATGAGGGTTTACAGTGGAATTTACAGATCACCTACCAATGAGGGCTAAATTTTGACGGAGTGGGGAATCGAACCTCAAACCTGTCAAGCAGAGGTTCAACGCCTTACCACTCGGACCAACCCTCATTGGCAAAATTAATTTGTTAAATTTTTGTCCAAATTCATTTTTTTTTTCTCTATATTTTTGTTACATCCAAAAATGTCAACATCTACATATAAAAAATTCTCAATTACCTTCTCTTCCCTCAAACAAATATATGACCCAAAAAATACTCAATCATAATCAATATTGTCATTGGTCGGACCGAATTGGATGACATAATATATATATATATATATATATAAATATATATATATATATATATATATTATATTATAGAATTGTTTTTGTTTTTTCCAATTGAAACCTAATAAGCATTATAATTTCATTACCACACCAATTTTCACATGAAACCAGGGGCGTATACAGGGGGAGTTGGGGGGCCGAGCGCCTCCCGCCGCCGGAACCACCATGACTAGAGATAGTTCCGACCTCTCTGTCTCCACAAAATTTAAGGATTATGGTGCTAAATTGATGATTTGATTAAAATTTGATTATGTATTTGATAAATTTGGCGTTTGACTTTGAATTTTGATTGAGTATTTGATAAATTTGCCTGATTAGGAGTGATTCCGACCTCTGTCTCCCAGAAATATTAATGGCGTGCTGATTTAACATCCTAAGATGGCTCGAGAAGTGTTAGACCCTTCCTAAATCCAAGTTTCTAATTTTTTTTTTTTGCCTACTAGGCCGCCTGAATCCAAATTTCTAATTCTTTTCGTCTGGTATGCCCTCCTAAATTCAATTTATTTTCATGTTAGACCCTCTTTAATTCGAATTTTTTTTATTGAACATAATTTTTTTTTTACATGGTAAGTATCTTAGACACAACCTAGCTTAATTTTAAAAAGTTTTACATTGATATTCAGAAATCGGTTCTTAACCACTGAAATGAAAACATGTATATATACGGAAAAAATTAAGCAAAAATAAAATAAAATTACGCATGCACGTGAAAATCGCCTCCATCTAACCAACCAATTTTGTATTTGCCACGGTATAAAACTATTAGTCAAGTTTTTTATTATTTAGCCAAAAATTAAAAAGTCAATAAATAATATTTTTTTTAATTTAAAAAAAACAGAGTCAACCCGGATTCCGGTTAGACCGCCGAGTCCCAAATTGACCCCGGTTCTTATCGAATTATTACAAATTAACAAATTCAACATTATCCAAACCGAAAACCTAACCGGTTCCCGATCTGAACCGGGTCCGGATGTGACAACATTGATCATATAATAATAATAATAATAATTAATACCAAATGATATACGTATGAAACAATGATTTTATAAACATTTAATATGCAACAAAGACTGTTGAGATGCATAAATAATTAATGATTACCACTAAATGCATATGCACAAAAATTTCTGTTACAATATTTAATTTCCTTAAATGTATTTATTAATATTTTAATTAATTATTCCAACATCTTATTTTCTATTGGCTATTTATTAAATACTTTTGACCAAAAAAACTCTTCCATCTTAGAACGTTACAATTTCTGACCAGTCTTCTCTTTTATTTAATTAATGGGTAAATTACATCTATGACCACCAAACTTTATCAATTTTAACATTGTAGCCACCAAATTTAATTCTTAACAGTATGACCACTGAACTATACATTTTTTAACACCGACTTTAACTAGCTCCTCAAAATGACCATGAACGATCTCAAAATGAAAATATTCAAGAATTAAAGTTGTTCAGAATGACATTTACCATTAAACCCAGATTTTTTATTTTCCAAAATCACAGTTTTTAGAGCATTTTTTCTTTAAAAATTCAGACTCTCTCCTAACCAAAATACCACTTAAATGACCTCAAAACGAAAATTTTCACGAATTAAAGTTCCTTAGAATATCATTAACTTTTCGAATTTTTTTATTTTGAAGCCGTAACCCACGTTATTTATTATCCTTTGACGGTCTCACATTTTTTGGAGCTTTCTCTTTTTAAAAAGTGACTCTCTCTCCTAACCAGATAGCATCTAAATGACCTCAAAACAAAAAATTTCATGCATTAAAGTTCCTTAGAGTATCATTAAGTCTTCAAATTTTTTTATTTTGAGGCCGTCAAGTGGCCACCGGTGTTAAAAAGTGTAAAGTTCAATGGTCATACCGTTAAGAATTGAAGTTTAGCCACAATATTAAAATGGATAAAGCTCAGTGGCTGTGGGTGTAATTTAGCCTTTAATTAATTAAATTTCATTTTTTTTTCAATAAATCAGCAGCTTTCTTTTACCAAATTTTTCAATATTTATTTTCTCATTTCCACATTTGAATTTTCTTCTTCTCTTCTTCTTCTTCTTCGTATTCATATCCTTATTCTGATTTTTCTTAATTTCATTTCAATGGATGAAACTGAAACTGAAACTGAAATTGAAATCGAAATTGAAATTCCCCAATTTTTTCTCTGCCCAATTTCTCTGCAAATCATGAGAGATCCTGTCACAGCCATTTCCGGAATAACATATGATCGTCAAAGCATAGAACAATGGCTATCCACGTCCAAGAATACTATCTGTCCCGTAACCAAACAGCCCCTTTCCAAAGATTCCGATTTAACCCCTAATCATACTTTGAGAAGGTTAATCCAAGCTTGGTCTTCAGAAAATTCCTCTTCAGGTATTGACAGAATTCCTACTCCTAAACCTTGTCTGGATAAGTTTTATCTCATTAAACTCATCAAAGATCTCCGCAATCCGAATCTCCAATCGAAAATCCTCGTCGAATTGGAGTTTTTCGCAGCCGAAAATGAGCGAAATCGGAAGTATATGGTCGAAGCCGGAGTCCCCAGGGCTCTGTTGTTGTTCATTGTTTCCTGTTTTAACAACAATCGAATCACCGGTCTACAAGAAGCGGTTAGTATTCTCCGATTAATTCGTGTTCCGACGAAAGAATCGAAGGTACTTCTCGTCGAAAACGATCAGATTATCCCGGCGCTAACGTGGGTTTTGGGGTGCAATTTGGATAATAATAATAATAATGTTAGTGTTAAGTCACATGCGGTTTCGGTCTTGAAAACCGTGCTCGAAGACTCAAGTTCGTGTGTGCTCGAGCGGCTTAACCCCGAGTTTTTCGATAAAGTTATCGATTTATTGAGGCAAAATAATATAACGCAACAAGGGATTAATGCGGCGTTGAAAGTGTTACTAAATGCATGTCCGTGGGGGAGGAATCGGGTAATGATGGTGGAGTCGGGTGCGGTATTCGAGCTAATTGAACTCGAGTGGAGATCACGGGAGAATAAGACGACCGAGCTTATTTTAGGGGTTTTATATAATCTATGTTCATGTGCGGATGGGCGAGCCGAGTTCTTGAGTCATAAAGGAGGAATCGCGGTGGTCGCGAAGAGGATTTTGACGGTATCTCCGACGGCCGATGACCGAGCAATTTTGATACTCTCGTTGATATCGAAACATTCGGGAACGAGCATGGTTTTACAAGAAATGTTGAATGTGAAAGCGGTTTCAAAGCTTTGTATGATTCTTCAAGCTGATTGTGCTACTTATTTGAAGGAAAAAGCACGAGATATCATTAAATCGCATTCCGACGAGTTGAAAAATCATCCGTGTTTTGATGTTTCGCACTTGATAAGGTAATTGTTTCTATACCCGGACCAAAAACACAGTTTTAGTACTCTTTATTTCATCTGTTCGAAGCATTTATTAGCCGTTTTGCTCAAAACGGCTAATAAAAAATGTTCGGTAAAAATTAGAAATAACCACAGTATGTATAATTGTCTACATATAATAATTTCTTGATTTATTTATAGAAAGTGAAAAAATGGAGATAATATATTAGATCAAATTATATTTATTGTTGTAAAAATTGATCTTCTGAGGAGTGAATTGTAAAAGTTTTTTTTTTGTTGGATCAATACATATATTAATCAGAGATTTATTTGGGTTCTAAATTTTTCAATTTTTGCTTTATGTGCATTAATTACAGAGTTAGGTGTAAAAATACCCATAATGTTTTAGGTCAGGAGCAATTTTACCCCTAACGTCTACAATAGTGCAATTTTACCCCAACGTTGGAAACCAAGAGCAATTTTACTCCTAATGTTGATAATTTGAGTCAATTTCAGAAATAACTCATCAAACTATCTTCTCGATCATGAATCTTGTCATCTACACTTGACACGTGCGTTATTTTATCAGTAACAAATCACAAATATATGTTGGAGCGTGAAAAAAAATAAAAAAATACACCAAATTTATAAATATTAATCTCTAATTCTATTAGTATTAAATTATAAAAAATATGAAATCCTTTTTTTAGAACGAATTGATATGCAATTGGTGCAGAAGGAATAAGAATATCTGTGTTTTATAATAGTGTCTGAAATTGACCCAAATTATCAACATTATGGATAAAATTGCTCTTGGCTACCAACGTTAGGGGTAAAATTGCACAATTTTAGATATTAGGGATAAAATTGCTTATGATCTAAAACTTTAAGGGTAGTTTTGCACCTCATCCTTAATTATAAGTCCATACAAATGTTATTTTTATGGGATAAGCAGCAATTTTACCCATCGTTTAAAATTATGTAATTTTACTTCGAACGTCGACAACCAAGAGCAATTTTATCCCTAACGTTAGTAAGTTGGATCAATTTCAGACATCATTAATAAAACAGGGTATGAAGTAGTAAAATAGGCCTATGATGTTTGAGGAAGTATCAATTTAGGCTCCACGTACAAAATAGCACCAATATAGGCTTACCGTTTAAAAAAGGTACCAATATAGGCCTCGATAATGGATCGTTACACATCATTTATATTACTCCGTTAAGTTCTATCAATTGTACGTGGAGAGAGAAATCAGAACTTAACGGAGTAATATGAATGATGTGTCACGTTTCGTTATGGAGGCCTAAATTGGTGCCTTTTTTTAAACGTTAAGCTTATATTTGTGTTATTTTGTACGTGGACCTTAAATTGATACTTTCCCAAAAACTATAGGTCTATTTTGGTATATTATCCCATAAAACAAAGATATTTTGTTCCTTATTATGCACTAGTTATCTATTAATTGGTTCTAAAAAAATTCATTCTTTGTGATTTAATAATAGAATTGCAGATTAATAATTTTTGAATTCGACAAAATATTTGGATTTTTTTTATCAAACTCGTACAAAATATAGTAATTTATTTACGTTTATTCATATGGTTGTATTTTATTACTAATAAGTGATAAAATGGCGCACATGTGAAGTATAGATGACACGATTTATGACTAAAAAGACAGTTCGATTAATTATTTTTTAAATTGACCTAACTTGCTACCATTAAGGGTAAATTTGCTCTTTGCCACAAGTTAGGGATGAAATAGTACAATTTTAGATGTTAATAGTAAAATTATTCTTAAATATCAATAACAACGTTAGGAATACTTTTTCACCTTATCTGTATTTGTATTTGTATTTTTATTTTATTTTCTATGCAAATGTTAATGTTATAACGTCATTTTGATAACTAATGAGAAATCATTAATTTTCTCAAAAAAAAAAAAAAAAAAAAGAGAAATCATTAATAAATATGGTCCTTTTTCAAAAATAAATAAATATGGTCTTTGGTCATTAACTTCAATTAATTTCCATGTGATACATAAACATTTTCCATGTGAATATTATTTTCAGTTTTAGTTCAGAATTGGTAACTATGTAACTGTTTGAATCTTTTTGTTACATAATTATTGCGTATAACATTTTTCCAATTTCATATTTTGGTATATCATTTTTAATTTTGTATATAAAAGTATATAACCTTTTGGGAATCTCCTACAAACGTGAAGTCAACGTGTCACGTCAACAATTTGACCTCCTTAAAACTCAAAAGTTGACAAGTCAACGTGCCAAGTCAGCTATTTTAACTTTTGTGGAGGTCACATTGCTGACGCGGTACAAAACAATGTCTATGAGTATTTTTAGATGTAAAATCACTAGTAATATTGTGCACATTAGTATGTTCTAAAACACTTCTTCTCTCAATGCATAAAATGGCTAGAGCATTTAACCTACATCGACAATCTCAAATAACTTTTCAATAATTTTAACATTTCAATGAAAGACCAAGCTTAGAAAATTGATAATTAAATTTCGATTAAAATGAAGAAAAGAAAAGCATGATAAACAGAAAATTGAAAAACTAAATCCCAAAATCACTTCTCTTTGTAGGCTTTAGCGGGTAAGTTCTTGAAATTTGAAGATTTTAATTGGTTATCCCAAATCACATCTGAAGACCAAAGTGAATCAGAATTTTATGAATTTCTCAAAGACAAAAAAAGTCTATTGACAATGGCAAATTTCTCTGTTATAGTGGTGATGGGAGAATAAAATTGATTATATAGTTGATGAATTTAAGATGAAGATTAACGAAAATATTATCATTTAATCGTTGGGATCGATGGGTAATTGAAGAAAAGAAGAGTTTGATAATTTGGAAAGACTCAAATTGGAAATTGATATTTTACACCAATTTATGGCTTAATAATCATTATCTTATTAATTTTTTTTTAATCAGGTATAAAACTAAAAATCTATTACTATATTTGGGCCCTCCCTCATCTCTGGGCCCTGGGCAGACGCCCCTCCTGCCCATGCTCAGGGACGGGCCTGGTGTGAAGTCACCAAAAAATTATACAGTTTTGTATGCAAAATTGAAAATTGTACACCAAAGTGTGAAAAATGACAAATGTTGTACACTACGTATATAATATGTTATTTACCTTAGATACTTAATATTGTTTTTACATGATATTATAGTTACAACAAACTATTTAAATGTAAAACTAATTTGAGACTAATTCAAACTTTAATATCCTAACTAGTATATTTAATAAATATATCTTATTACTTTCAACCCTCCTCAAGTTGATGGTGGTTGAATCAACGACTTATTGTGGAACTGAAGAAATCTTGCCTTGGCGAGAGGTTTGGTTAGGACATCAACAGTTTTGATTAAGAGTGTTTATGTAACAAACACAAAGCTATTTCCGTGCAACCTTATCGTAGACAAAGTGAAAGCCGACCTCCAAGTATTTGGACCGATTATGAAAATTGGATTGACGATAAGATAGGTAGCTCCTAAGTTATCACACCATAAAACTAGTGGATTGGACGATGGGTATGCAATCTCTTGTAGAAGCATACAGAGCTATATTACCTCAGATGCAAGACAAGTAAGAGCACGATATTCTGTTTCGGCGGAGGAACGAGAAACTGTATGTTGTTTATGTGAACAACACGATACCATGTTTGGGCTAACATAAACTACAAAAGCCAAAGTAGATTTGTAATCGTCGAGATCACCACCCTAATCTGCATCAATAAATCCATATAACTCAAGTGAACTGCCTCATTTGATTAGTAACCCATGTGTTGTTGTGGAATGGAGATACCTTAAGATGCGTTTGACTACTTTCCAATGTTCACTTGTGGGATTGTGCATAAATTAGCTTGCTTTGTTCACTGAATAGCTAAAGTCGGGTTATGTGATAAGACATATTGCAATCCTCCAACTATACTACGATATAACCCATATCAAATGGTTCGCCATAATCAATAGACAATTTGGTTGATGTATATGCATAGGTAAAGATGTCTTTAGCTTCTCCAATTTTGGCCCGATGAAGAAGATCTCCTATGTATTTTTGTTGACTCAAATGAAGAAAATATGCCAACTTTCCAAGCTCTCGAATTGCGAATTTTGATTGTAACTTGTGAATAAACTTTGTAACAACTTTGTCACTAGTTCACGTGACAAGAATATCATCAACATATGACAGACAAAACATGCGAATTTCATGAGCATTAAACTAGTATAGAGACGAATCTGCTTTTGAACACATAAAACCAACAGTCAGTGACTAATGCCACATAAGAGGTGTTTGCTTTAGTTAGTATAAACTTTTCTTAAGATGCCACATATATGTAGGATAATCAGGATTCACAAAGTTAGGAGACTGCTGTATATAAATTGTTTCATCAAGTGGACCATGTAACAATGCATTCAACACATCTAGTTGTCTCACATTCCAATCAAATAACACATAAATAGAAAGTAAAACCCGTATTGTATTAAGTTTGATTACCAGACTAAAAGTTTGCTCAAATTCGAGTCCTGGGTATTGATGAAAGCGTTTTTCTACGAGTCGTGCCTTGTAATGGTCAAACATGCCATCCAGATTTAGATTAGTGTGAAATACCCATTGACAACTAACGGTATTTTATGCATGGAAAGGCGGAACTAAAAGCTAAGTCCCATTGTCAATTAAGGCATTGTATTCATTTTGCATAGCAATACGCCGATATTTCTATTTCATAGCCCGAGTATAACAAATTGGTGACGATGTATCAAGGGATATGTTCATGCATTGTATTCATTTTCATTTTTTTTTTCAATCTGTCATTCCTTTTCGAGTCTCTAACTCCCTTTTCCATTTACATTTTTTTTTTCAATTTTACCTAAGATATTTTCATATTATACTCTCTTTTGCAATTTTACAATTATAGATTTATGTGGATTTATATGATCAATTAAATTTTAAAATTGTAAGTTCTTGACATTGTTAAAAAGACAAGGCCACATGGGTTTTTTTCTAGGTACTCGAAATCAAGAATCCCCGATTTTTTCCGATCAGTCCATTTATGTATTCTTTTTGCTTTTAGGCGATTTTTAGTCGTTTGTGCTCCACTTAGACCACCTAAGTGGCGATGCACAACTTTAATTTTTGAAAATTTTCATTTTGAAATCATTAACAGTCATTATTAAAGTGTCAAACTAAACGATCTGTATTTTTAACAAAACGATAAACCTCAGTCAGACATACATTTGACCATTTGTTAAACTAAATGAGTTTTTTTTTAAAAAAAAAAAATTACCCCGAATATTATGTAACCTTTTTGAAAGGAAAATGATTGACAATTAACCCACTATATGGGAAATAAAAATCTTTGACAATTAAGGGTAAAATGTCTTTGGTCAAATTTTTTTATTGTTATGTACTTGAGCTTTCAAAGGATATATTAAACTATTGATTAATTATTTTTTAATACATTAAACTTTTTTAAATGGATATATATTAAACGCTAGATCAATTATTTTTTAACACATTAAGCTCATATTTAATACTAGTTATGTGAATAATTCAAAATCCGTTTAGCATGCGTAAAAATGTCAAGATATCATTGTTCCTCTAAAGTAATGTAGTTAAAAAATTATCTGGCGTGGCAATCTATATGTCAAATGACATGTTAAAATGTTGTATGTGATTAATTCAAATGAAAATATAAATAGTAAATTTAAAGTAACAGAAGTTAAGTGAAAGTATGTGAAATTGTATTAAACACTTAAAATGCAATCAATACAAATTTGAGGCTTGTATTAGTAGTATTGTTAAGACAGATTTCATCTCGATTGATGACTGTCTCCAAGGATACAACCGGTTACGTAAGTGGACTCTTACCGTGTGTAAGATTTTATCACCGGACAAAAAAGAAGAACAGTTTGAGCAAACATAGAGCAAAATAATTACATAGTGTAGATTCTAGAGTTTTGTGTTTTTTGTAGTGTATGAAAACTGATAGTTTGATCCTGTATAAATAGAACTCGAACAGACACGACTGTTCACGAATAAGGTGACTATTGGAATTAAAATTAATTAAAAATTTAATTCATATTTATGAACAAAACTCACCTTAAAGTATTTTAAGGATAAAAAATAATGGGCTGAACCGAAAGTAGGCCGGCCCAAGGGCCTCCATTTCGGTGCAGTATTTGCATAGCCCACGTTGTGTGGGTGCACCCCTAACCCTATGGTGTTTCGATTGCACTCATCCTATGCGTGAGAGAGACTTTCCCTAGTAATTGGTTAAAGGCTTGTAATAGCCTCTTACTTATAAACTAGTGGAAAATCTCATCTCTTTCCTGTGTGGGACGAGTAAGTTTAATTTCTTTTTATCATCTTCAAAACCATGTTCACTTTGAGCATCAATATACCGTCAAAAAAATCTCATGACATAGAATACGTTGACCTATTTCAAGTTATTCTAAACTCCATTTATTCGTTATATATTTAAGTCTCAAGTTGACAAAAAAATACCAAACCAAACTTCTTATTTTAATAAAAATTTCCAACACAAAGCAGTGACATATTGATAGTTCTGTTTACGCTTGAATCACACGCATAACTATATCGTTCAAGAGAGCTTAAGGTGTTAAAAAACAAATGATCAAGGGCTTAATCTCTCTATTTAAAATATTAGGTGCTTAATTCGTTCAAAAATAATTGATGAGGAGCTTAATATTTTCATTTATAAGGACTTAATCAATAAAAATTAAATTGATTAGGGACTTAAATATACATTTTCCCCTTGTTAAATTATCCATCGTTGTATCAAATGAGAATTAAGGAAAGTATTGATTGAATGAGAAACATGTGCCTAATGTTGACCGGAGCCGTATTTCGTGGGTTCTGGAAACCTATTAAGAAGAAGCCCGATGATCAGGGGCGGATACAGGAGGGTCGGACTCCTCCGGCCATCGGAACCACCATGATCAGGGGTAGTTTCGGTTCCCCTTTCTTCACAAAATTTGAGGTTATGGTGGTTTCGGCTCCTATCTCCAAAAAATTTTGATAGGGTGCTAAATTGCCCTAGGGCGTGCTAGGTCCTCTCTAAATCTAAAATTCTAACTTTTTTAGCATGTTAGGCTCACCTTAAATCCAAATTTCTAATTTGGCTTGTTAGGTCCTTTTTAAATCCAAATTTCTAAAAAAAAAATTCGCCTATTAGGCCCTCACTAAATCCGATTTTTTCTATTAGATACAAATTTTTTTACATGTTAAGAATCTTAAACACAATGTAGTTTAATTTTTAGGAGTTTTACATTGGTATTTAAAAATTGGTTCTTAACCACTCAGATTATAACATCATATACGAAAAAAGTTTGAACAAGTTTGATTTAGTAAAAAAAAAAAAACTTTTACACATGCACGTGTAAAATTGACCCAACTGACTAATCTTGTGATGCGGACATCCAGTCTAGCGGATCTCACTCTACCCTGAATCCTGGCGAATCATCTTCTGAAGTGGGCAAGGTGGATCCTAGAGATTACTTCCTTTCCAAGGAATGAGTTCTCCTTCCTTCACAAGGAAGGATATACATCTTACCTATTCTACAAATCTTCCTTCCTTTACAAGGAAGAATATATAATCTGCCTATTTTACAAGATTGCTTTCCTTCACAAGGAAGGATATAATTCTGCCTAATTTAGCTTGATTTACCCTTTATTTTCTTTCTTTATTTGCAATCCTAATAAGGGTAACTATGTCTTTTAGTTTTCTTTAGGGGAAGTATTTGAACCCCATCTTTGTAAAGAAGAGGAACTTTGATCAATCTAAACTTTTTCTTTGAGAATTCAAGGTTTATACTGTTATCTTGGGATTCACTCCTTCTAGTTTAGCTATAGAAGAACATCTTTGTTGGTTTACGATTAAAACCTTCACTTTGTCGCTTTCAATATGTACTGATACAGAATGAAAGCGATAAAGTGAATGTTTTAATCGTAAACCAACAAAGATGTTCTTCTCTAGCTAAAGTAGAAGGAGTGAATCCCAA
Organism: Euphorbia lathyris; assembly: GCF_963576675.1. NCBI lineage: Eukaryota > Viridiplantae > Streptophyta > Magnoliopsida > Malpighiales > Euphorbiaceae > Euphorbia > Euphorbia lathyris. Next base: position 67,766,983 of record NC_088919.1, read on the forward strand.
GATAAAAGTATAAACCTTGAATTCTCAAAGAAAAAGTTTAGATTGATCAAAAGTTCTTCTTCCTTACAAAGATGGGGTTTAAATACTTCCCTTAAAGAAAACTAAAAGACATAGTTACCCTTACTAGGGTTGCAAATAAAGAAAGAAAATAAAGGGTAAATTAGGCTAAATTAGGCAGAATTATATCATTCCTAGTGAAGGAAAGAAATCTTGTAAAATTGGCAGATTATATATCCTTCCTTATGAAGGAAGGAAGACTTGTAGAATCGGTAAGATGTATATCCTTCCTTGTGAAGGAAGGAGAGATCATTCCTTGGAAAGGAAGTAATCTCCAGGACCCGTCTTGCCCGCTTCAGAAGATGATCCACCAGAATTTAGGGAGAGTCAGATTTGCCAGACTGGATGTCCACATCATTCCCTCTTTCTTCAAAAGAGCCGGACTCCAACTTGCCTTTGTTAAGACCCAATGGACCATCTGGTTTCCATGGACTGAGATCACGAATGTTAAAAGCTGGTGACATCTTGCATAACCAATTTGGCAAAGCTATGTGATAAGCATTGGCATTGACCTTCTTGGTGACTTTATATGGCTCGTATTTTCTGGGTCGAATCTTGCTACTTTGGGCATTGACGAGTCTTTCTTTGCTTAAATAAACCATAACCTCGTCCCCAACTTCAAACTGTAAGTGCCTGCAGTGTTCATCCGCCTTAGCCTTCAATTTATGGTTTCTCTCCTCAAGAGCTTCCTTCACCTCTTGGTGCATCTGTACATAGTCCTTAGCTAGCTAGTTGGTGGTCATGTTCCCTTTAGGAAGATATGTTACATCAAGAGTATGATTCAGAGTCTTCGTATATACTGCCTCAAATGGTGACTTCCTAGTTTCCGAATGTACAGATCCATTGTCGGCGAACTCAGCTTGGCCAGAACTGTAGGAAAATAGACAAGCCTAGGCGTAGCGGAATAATAAAATTTTATCTATTTCCTTTTTCCAAGATCTGTTAATTGTTATTTCATATAAAGAGGGATAGAAAGTAATACCTTCAGTGAAGAACTATCTACGGTTGCAAACGAAGTGCCCACAACTTCTTATTATCAATCCGTGAGCAACGAACGTTTTTGTTCAACACAGAAAAACAAAACTAATCAGTAATCAACCTTTAAAGTATAGCAATCGCAATGATTGCCTCTAACAAAAATCGATACGAGATCAAAGAGGGAGTAAGAAATAAATTAAATTAGCTGAGACGACGACGGAACCATTCCTCCTCTTATTCTTTGTGTTGGCGGAATTTCCTAGGCTAGGGAGTCTATTTATAGACTTCTCAAAACCCTAGTCCTAGTTATATTAGGTAATTAATTAATTAGGATCTTATTCTGAATAGGATTCCTAATTAGATAAATAAATAATCACTTTACTATTATCTAAATAATAACTAATTATATCTAGATAATTATTATTAATCAAATTAATAATTAATTAATGTTAGGGATAATTAATTAGAGTTTCAATCACATAAAAACTTCTAATTAATATTATCAGATAATCCTTTAATTTAATTCATAACCATAATCAAATTATAATTATTAATCAAATTAATTTATCCCCTAATTAATATACAAATTTCGGCCCATATATACATGTCTCACTATTACATTTTCGTCCTCCGATTCCAAGTCCCATATGCAACCCATTAGGTTCTTTATTGCCACTAGTCGTATATATCCTTTGAAATTATTCATCACGATTAATTCCAACATATATATAACGGAATACCGTCGCGAGCTGTTACTAGCAGAACCTATGATATTCCCCCAGAGCAATTAAGAAGTCAGGTTGATAACTGACGTTAACCTTTCTGCATTAGGTACAGTATAATACGATCCTTCATCAACTATATCCTGTCGGTCAATTCCTTATAACCATGGAACGTGTCAAGGTTACATATAACGAAGAGTCCGGTTTTACTTGTATAGGTTGAATTCACTCTGAAAAGATAAGTTAAGTGAAATGTTCATTTCTACTCTGAACTCTATCACCTTGCAAGGATTTCAGTTAATTCACCACAAGCGGCTATTTGGATATATCTCCCACTTATCGGGAGTGACGAATGCTCAATCTGACATTAACTATTCTGCAATTACTTTGTGTGATACCCAACCCTGCTCTCACACACCCCAGGCTTTCACCTGTTGGATCGTGCTCGCACAGAATCAAAGTATCAGACTCCATAATCCAGAATCACTAATTAACGAATATTTGAGTCTGAGGATTAGTTATACCTACTAATACCAATAAGATGAACAGTTGACACATTAGATAAATCAATCCATTCTGTTATCTCAAGTCGGGTCCCAATCCTAATGAACTCCTTCACCGGATCCATGTAACTGTCTAGATATCTGAATATCTAAAGCTTGTGAGATCAGCTTTCTGTCTCGACAGAAAACACTGTTACATGCAAGTCTCAACAGTAATATGCCAACCCCTATAACATATTACTTGACTTGGGTTAATTTTAAGTCTATTGGTCTTATTATAAAGTAGATTCCCACTTCATGCTTGTATGAACACTTTATAACTACTTAAATAAACTTAGGGTTACTTTCTTTATGAAAGATTTGCGCCTTTATATATAGTTACATTTTAACGCTATATATCTGATTAAACAAATGATCAAATAAACAATTTATTCATTAATATTAATATCCTAAAACAATTGTCTTTAGGACACTAAACTCCAACAAGAACCACATCCCACATCCTGGGCTTATCTTTACACTTGCTGCGCAGTAAGTTTCCCAAAGTTCGGTTGACTACCTCTATTTGACCATCTGTCTGAGGATGGGCGGTAGTATTGAACTTCAGAGATAAAGAGTCCACAATGTCCGCCAGAAGTGACTTAAGAACTTCGTATCTCGATCTGAGACAATGCTCATTGGTACGCCATGTAGTCTGACAATCTCTTTGAAGAATAACTTGGCAGTCGCTGAGGCATTATTAGTCTTCCGACAGGATATAAAATGCACCATGTTTGAAAACCTGTCAACCACCACAAAAATGGAATCCATGCCTCTCTGAGTTCTGGGTAATCCGAGGACAAAATTCATGGATAAATCCTCCCATATAGTTTCTAGAACAAGCAGTGGTAGATGCAGGTCGACATTTGTTGTATGTCCCTTGGCGGTCTGGCAGATATATCATCGTTCTACTAAGTAGGCAACATCTCTCCTCATCTTAGGCCAGAAGTAACGGGAACTCACTGCTTCATATGTTTTGTTCCGCCCAAAATGTCCACCCAGACATCCGCCATGTAAGTCCCGAATAACCTTCTCACGGATGGAAGTGCATGGTAAGCAAAGCTGGTTGCCCCTCATAAGATACTCATCCATAAAGTGATATGCCCCATCTCCATGCTGGTGCTGACACTTTTCCCAAATACTGCCAAAATCAGGATCCACCTTATAATCTCCTCGGATGTGTTCAAAGCAATCGACCTCCAAGTTCATGTCTTCAATAGTTCCACCCTTCGGCTTAGGGCATCCTCCACCTTGTTCTGTTTTCCAGCCTTATGGATAAGTTTATAGGGGAACTTATCTATAAAGGCGGACCATCGGGCATGCATAGATCTTCGGAGCTGCTTCTGACTTCCCAATTATTTAAGAGCTTAGTGGTCAGTATAGAGGATGAATTCTTTCCCCACCAAGTAATGCTCCCAGGTCTTCAACGCCCTAACCACAACATAAAATTCTTGATCATAGGTCGCCCACTTTTGCCTTGCTTCACAAAGCTTTTCACTAAAATATGCAATGGGCCTCTTTTCTTGCATCAAGACGCCACCAATCCCAACTCTACTCGCATCACATTCAACCTCAAACAGTTTATCAAAACCAGGATAGGCTAGTACGGGTGCTGGGTGATGGGGTGCACCTAGGTAGAGCTTACGAAATATATATCATGATAAGTGCGTTACGACTATGGATGTGATCTTCCTAAATGCTCTATCTCTACTAGACGCTACTACTTAGGGGCAAGTGTACCCCGTCGTATCAAGTAATAATCCGGTTAAGACCGGGTATCGAATCCACGGGATTTATAACTACAAGTATTAAACGACTCGGTTTTATACGTTATCTAAGCGGTGAATACTTTGAGTTGATTCGGGGAACAACTACAAACTACTCCTAACTACGGGTGAGACAAATTTATATAACAAAAACTCTACGAAATGATATGGATGGCGATAAGTTATAAATATGACAGACAATGACTCCCAATATATATACGGTTAATGATTTGCTCTTGCAATGACGACTACGTGTAGTGTGACCGACCCGTGAAGTACTTAGACTACGTGGTTCCTAGTCAAGGCGTGTCTAATGCTTGGGATCAGAAATTAGGGCCCGTAAATTCCGTGGCTTGTCAATTCCTACGGTTTCCGGAGCGTCACTTCCGGTAAGGCAACACCTATATGAATCCCTAAAGATAGCCCGAATGGCGTCGGAAATCGCGTTCCCCTACACAATAATCAATTACGAGTATCAAAACAAGTGACAAACATCAACACATATATAGAAAAAGAGATTATGAATCATAAATTATAAATATGGAGAATGTAAATATGGAATACAACCAAGCCTAGTACATAGGAAGAGTACAAGCTAATTAGCAAGTGAAAAGGGAAGAATCCACCATCGGAACTTAGCTAACCGGACTCAAGGCCGTCTCTTAGGACTTGGAGGTGAAGCTTTCGAGCTTGGTGAGCGGAGATGGAATAGAACTTTTACGGGATGCCGGAATCAACGAACAAGCTCTCAAGGCGATAGAGTTTTGCTATGTAAAGTCTAAAAACAAAATCTAAAATTATGTAGCAAGAGCTTAATTTATAACAAGAAATGTATATGTCAAAAGCTGTCTAAATGAGTGCTAGTCACTCCTATTTATACACATCAAGCTAGGGGTAGAATTGTAAATTCATAAGATATAAGTATGGAGCTACATTATTTCTGCAGTTTTCCCATGACACGTCCTGCGTATGGTGGAGGACGCCCCGCGTATTTGCCCATTCCGTCAGAAATCTCCTGCATATGGACCAAATCCGGATCTTGTTGTCTCAACCACGCCCCGCGTATACTGGGGTACACCTCGCGTAGTTGAGCTTCTGAGATTTTATTGCTTGAATTAGGTCCTTTACGCCACGCGTAGTCTGAAGCACGCCTCGCGTATATGAGTCTCTGGTTTTTTGGACTGAAGAACTTCCCATACACGCCCCGCGTGTATGGTTGTACGCCCCGCGTATTGTCAGTTGACTTAGAAGATCCTGCAGTCTGACATTCATGATCGAGACATTATTGCTTATCATTGCTCATACGCCCCGCGTGGAAGGTGGGACACCCCGCGTGGCAGTGGGTGAGTTCCACGTGGTGCCTGCGGATTGAGCAATTATTTCTGACAGTGTGTTCCACGCCCCGCGTGGAGGGTGATACGCCCCGCGTATGTCGGTGGATTTTTGCTCCTTGCTCGTACCTGAAATACAATTCTCAAGAGTCGAGTTAGCTTGACGTCTTATTTCCTAAATTTACTCAAAATAAAGACAATTACCCGAAAGTGCAGAATTTATTTTTATTTCGTTATTTTATTAAAATCTACTATTTTTATAATTAAACTTATTTATTTCATCTAAAATTAAACCGTAAATCACGCTAAAAGATAGGGACAAAACGCCCCTATCAAACCTCCTCGGACTTTAAAGTTTTACTTGTCCTCAAGTAAAAGAAAACGAAAGACAAGGGATTGAGATGATTAAGAAACAAACCATCGGTTGGTTTTACCAAGTGCGTGATCCCAAAGCTAAAGTTTTATGCAAAGTGTTCGGCAAGTACCTATGCAAACAACTGAGTAACCAAAACTTGTTTGAAACCTCGATGATCAAATTTAATAGGCAATATTAACGGGGGTCGATTATCTTTTGAGAACCCGATAGTACCTCACCAAGGGATTTCACTCTTACGCTCAAATTTTGGTGGGTCGGTGTTTTTGCACTCTCCTTTGCACTTACTCGAAGTCACTTTGAGTTTGCATTTTCATCCGGGTTTTTCCTCCTATGTTATGGTCTAGGCAATATTAAAAATGAACCCGGAGGGGGGTTGTGATGTGGGTGGCTTTTTAGTGGTTAACTTTTAGAAACTCGAGTTCAAACACCATTTTGATGATCGCACCATGTTTTTATTTTGGCCTTAGTTAGTTCATAAAATATAACTCAAAATTGCTCGGGTGGAGCTTGAGAATGCCTTTTGCTCTTTACTATGCTTTTCTTTTTGTTTTGAGAGCGGCACAAAAACGATTTCGAAAGCTTATGGTGCTTACTTATCAAGGCCTTGGATTATTTCGGGTAGTTTTGGTGCGATTTGATTTTGTTGGTGTGTACTTAAAAGGGTATTAACAAAAAAGTCGGTTAATAGGCTCGAGGGGGTTTCCTAGAGGTTAACGAGAAAAATAAGTTAAGAAAAGAATTAGCCTAAGTGGGTTCGTTTTATCATCTATTGCCATTTTTTACCAAAATAAGTGTACTTAACCCGGTATTAGGTGCAAACTCTATGAGTCGAGTGAAGTCAAAGCTCTCGAAAAATTGTGAAAGAAATAGAGTTCTCGTACGAACTCTTTTAGGCTCAAAAATACCTCACAAAATTCCGGGTTAAATTGTGTGCGTTCAAGTTCTCGTCAAATTTTCAACTATCCCGTTTTTATTGCCTTTTGAAATTTCATTATAGAGATGACTTGTGGGTTAGGACTCAATGTTTTTGTTTAGTACGAACCTAGGCTTTACATAAATTCTATAACTTCAGAATCAAGACTAAAATTTCTTAATCAAACCGATCCTTTGTGTTAACGTTTTTTCATTTAAGAACAAATAACGGAACTTTTAATTAATTTCCGAGGGAGGTAGTGTGTCGGAAAAAATTTAAGAATCAATAAATTAGTTTAATTATTTTGTTGTTTATTTAATTTTTATTTTTGTTTTTGTTAGTGCAAAACAAACGGTAAGTGCGGGGTTGCACGACCCTCCGCGTTATTAAAATGATGTCTATTCCAAGGACGTCGCAAAAGAAAAGAAAAACAAAAACAAAAACAAAGATAAAATTTAAAAAAGGACCCTTAAGGTCAGGTCCTACGCGTGGCGTGCCCAGGAGGGCGCCCCGCGAAGGAGGTGCGTTTTAAGTTGATTTTAGCCAGAGACTCAGATATGCGGGGCGCACTAAGAGGGGCGCCCCGCGTGTTCCGAGCTCTGGGCTAGTTAGAAGGGGAAAAAGCGGGGCACGCGGGGCGTAGAATGGGGTACGCCCCGCGCGTCCATTATTACCTATGCATAAACAGAAAACGAACACACGAAACAAAAACAAACACAAAGAGAAATTATAAGAAGGAAAAAAAGATAGATATATTAATTAAAGGATAACGAAAGTACAAGAAAACATAAAAACAAGAACGAAAAACCTAAACACGAAAAGGAAAAACATAAAACAAAGGAAAACATAAAACAAAGAAAGGGAAACTAGGGTGGAGGCGGAGGAGGATTGCCGTGAATGTTGAAGTAAGCGGAGAAGGAGTTGGTGAGGGCATCGAAGCGGGCATCGAGATGGGCCCGATCCTCACGCCTTTGGACCTCAAGGGTGTCAAAACGGGTGTTGAGGTTGGCGAATTGAGAATCAAAATGGGTGCGATCGGCACGTTGTTGGCCCTCCAAGGCGTCCAACCGAGCATATATGGAGTTGAAGTCATGGTTGGGTGGTGGACTAAAGTTTAGGCCCATGTCCGAGTCCGAATCCTCGTCCTCGTCTTCTTGGGGTTGGGCCGCCCTCAAACTTTCACCCGGGCCGGAAGTGGGGTGCTTGAGTGATTTGAAGGCTTTTTTGTCTAAGGGCCGCGGTTCCAAGCTGGGAAGGCGATCAAGGGCAGCTTCGCCAAGAGAAGAGGTGGCGAAGATGGTGATGAGATGGCCCAACCCGAGCTTGCCACGTTTTCGGGTGGGCATTTGGTGCAGTTGGACGGCCACGAGGTAGGAGAGGTCGTAAGTGAGGCCGTTTGCACAACAATAGAGGGCCAAAAGCTCATGCTTATTGACCTTGGTGGACTCGGACTTCCCCGAGAAGTAGAAGGAGATGAACCGGTGGAGAAGTCGGAGGGTTGGATCGCGGATGCAGGCCGGGCGGAGGTTGGAGATGTCATAATCGTCAGACCCGGTGATGGAGGTCCAAAAATCATGAGGGGAGACACCCTCGGGCCAATGGGCTATCCCGTCCTCCGCTTGACGGGTGAAATTGTTGCGGAGCCATTGTGTGTCGATGGAGAAAGGGTGGTTGTGAAGGCGGAAGTTGAAGAGGGCGGCTCCGGGAACACCATTAGACTCTAGGGTGGTGTAGAACTCCAAGACCAATGAGGGGTAGACGTGTTGGCGGGCACGAAAGTGATCGAGCCAATGGAGAGTACGGAGGCGAGCCTTGAAAGCACTGCAAACATCGTAGCGGTCAAGAACGCTACGTTCAATGTACGGAAGTTCCATGATATGGGCAGGAGAAAGTGTTTGGTAGGATTGGGCTTCTTCCTCGGTGAGGAGATGGAAAGGAGCCCGATATTGTTGGGTGAGTGGCGGTGTTCCTTCTCTACGAGGTGGTGGTGGTGGTTGTAGTTGGGAACGAGAGGTGCGGGCCCGAGTGGACTGCGGGGGGGCGCATGTCGGCTACATGCTTTCGTCTTGCCATGGTGGTAATGAAGGATTGAGAAAGAGTGTAGGAAGAGTGTGGGGGAGTTAGAGTGAGTTGTGGGGGAGAAGAAGGAAAAAGGGAGGAATATATATAGGGAAGGAGTGGGGAATCCAAATGAAATTCGGATTCCCAGAGGGGTACACGGTGCGTGAAGGGGCCACGCCACGCGTATCCCACCTCCTGATCTTTATTTGACACAAAAACGGCACGGCACGCGGGGCGTGCGGGGGAGCACGCCTCGCGTATTGCACCTCCTGGCCATAAATACGTGGGAGAACGGCGAGGACGCAGGGCGTGCCTGGGGATATGCCCCGCGTGGAAGAAGTGTTCGGTTGTTTTAAGGGGTTTTTTTTGGATTTTAATTGTTATTTAATGTTTTTATTATTTTAATGAATAATTAAGAGGGTGGTTAAAAATTAATGAAGAGGGAGGTTGAAGAAATTTTGAATTTGAAAAGGTGGGATGTGATTGGAGGAAAGAAGAGGTGGAGTGGAGAAGTGGGAAAGACTTTTGGGGAAGAGGAGAGAGTGATGGGAAAGACTTTTGGGGAAGAGGAGAGAGTGATGGGAAAGGTGGAAGGGGAAAAGGCTGCCATGGGGAGTTGCAATTCGCAACTCCCACAGGATACGCGGGGCGTGCACTAGGGGCGCCCCGCGTGTCCGTACACGTGGCTTTTATTTAGCGGAAGTCCCAGCAGTTGAAGGTACGCGGATCGTGGTAGTGTAGACGCCCCGCGTAGCATGTCGAAAATAGGGACAGACACTTGGGTACGTGGGGCGTACTAGTGGATACGCTCCGCGTGGGACTTTTTGGATATTAATGGGATTTGTTTTTCTTTTGATTTTTATTGAAAAGAAACGAAACGAGACGGAAGGGAAGGCAAATGAAAAATAGAAATGGAAAGAAAAGGATCATGCAAACGAATGAAGAGATAAAATAAAAAGTAAAAATAAAAATAAAAATAAAAGTAAGGTGAAAAACGGAAATGATACATATAAACAAGGGGTTCAAGAAATCCAAACCGAGGCTACGTTTAGAGTCGGAGTAGCTCGACTTTCTGTTACGGCGGCTTATTGCAGGCTGTCCGAGTTGGAACTCGATGGGTCCGAACTTCTATTGTTAAGGAGAGTTACTGCGTGTCCGGACTCTCTATTTTTGCCCCGCGGGTTTTGCTCGGTGTTTGCCGGGAGAGTTCCTAATGGCCTCTCCTGTTGCTGACGATTCAAGTGGGCTACCTGGCGGCTAAGGTCCCTGCAAAACACCTCACTATCGGCAAGACGGGTTAAGATATCCTTTAACAAGGACGTTACTGATGAAGGAAAATAGGCTAACGCATAGCAGCGGAAATATAAAAATTTTAACCTATTTCCATTAACCCCAAGATCCGTTAATCGTTATTTCATATAAAGAGGGATAAAAGAAATACCTTTCAGAAGTTCTATCTACCGTTGCAAACGAAGTGCCCACAACTCTTACTTCGAGTTCCCGAGCACAAAACAAAACAATGGAAGATCAAGTTAGAATCAACCGTTTATAACAACCAAAGTAGATTGTCTCTAATTAATCAACACAAGATCAAGGATAAAGAGAAAGAGATGAAAATCAATTGAACGAAAGGAAGCGGTAGAAAATCTCGTCCTCGAGCAAGGGGGTCGAAATTCTCTCTCTTAATTTGCCTTAGGGTATTTCGAAAATAGCATGTAGGGGAGTATTTATAATCTCTTGTATCTAATCCCTAGTTAGATAGAATTAGGTTACTGAATAAGAATTTAATTCGGAATAGAATTCTTAATTATTATCTATTAATATATCTAATAATAATAACCTTATTGGATAATAATGGGAGTAATATAATCTAATTAAAACTCCTAACTTATTTATCCTTTAATTAATTTAATTCATAATCCCAATCTAATTAGAATTGATAAAATCAAATTAATTATTTATGTATCTAATATACATAAAAATCGCCCCCCTTAATAATTGGGCCTTATTGGGCTCAGTTGGGCTTCCGTCAATTAATTAACATCTGTCTCTCTTTTGGGTTCCAAGTTTTATGTGTGACCCATTAGGTTCTTATTGCTTCTAGCCGTGTGCAACCATTAAATTTAATTTTCAAAGAATTATATTTAATCTTTGCATAACGGAATGATGTACAAAGTATGTGATTAGCAAGTCCGTAATCATTCCCCCAGAGCTATAAGAAGACAGGTTGATTCTGTCGTTGACCTTTCCGTATTAGTTACGGTATAATTCGATCCTTTATCAACGACGTCCTTGAACTGAATCTTATGACTATGGATAATGTCAAGTCACATATAGCGAGACGTTCGTTTTACTTGTACAGGCCGAGTCAACTCCAATTAGATAGGTTAAGAGAAATCTGCATTTCAATCTTAAGCTATCACCTTGCAAGGATTTAGAGTCAAGACTTCCACAAGCGATCCATGGACATATCTCCCATTTATCGGGAGTGATAAATGCTCAATCCAATGTATAATTATCCTGCAATCACTTCCTGTGATACCCAACGTCTGCTGTTCACACCCCAGAGTCATCTCTGTTAAGGATCGTGTTACAACAGGATCAAAGCGTCACATTCCATAATCCAGAATACCAATTAACATTCCTTTGAGTCTGAGGATTATTTATACCTATTAATACCAATGAGATGAACAGGTGACAAGGATGAATCTACCCATCTTGTTATCTCAAGTCGGGTCCCCAATCCTAATGAACTACTTTTCATTGGATCAACGTAACTGTCCAGATATCTGTATATGTGAAGCTTGTGAGATCAGCTTTCTGTCGGGACAGAAGACATTGTTACATGCAAGTCTCAACAGTGATATGTCAATCCTAAACATATTACTTGACTTGGGGTGGTTTTAAGTTTATTAGTTTATTATAAAGTTTTGTCTCACTTCATGCTTGTATGAACACTTTATAATCACTTTAAACAAACTCACAGATTTCCTTTTATTAGACTTTATTTAGTTCTTTAAAAGGGATTGCCTTTATATAGTTATAAAACATATATCTCATTAAAACAAATGATATAAAGAACACTTCATTTACATTAAGTTTGTATCCTAGAACAATTGTCTATAGGACACTAAACCCCAACAACTGACTGGCCATGCACGTTGTCGGGAGACTGAGTGCTCCGACCACCGGGCATGGTTTGTGATTGCCCTAGCCTGTTTTCCCGATATTCTTGATCAAAGTCGGGTGGGGGCCTCAATACATTATTATTATTGCCGTACGACAAGTTAGGGTGTTGGTACCGAGGCCTCCAACCGCTGTTATTATTATTGTGGTGGTGTGAGTAGGAGTTCGGGTTAGGGTTGTACCTTTGATTGTCTCCTATGTAACTTACATTTTCGGTGTCGCCGGCGAAAGGGCTACCGGCTTGGCAATTAAGTCCGTCATGATCTCCACCACAATGATTGCACATCAGGACCTGTGCAACTTTGTTAAGGCTCAACTGGGCTATCAAAGCGTCAAGTTTTTTATTCATCTCCACCATGGAACTTTTTGGAGCCTCTTTCTCCACGGTAAACGTTTGATGTCGCGAGGGTCCGGCAAGCCGATCTTCTTGCCACTGCACACTTTTCCTTACGAGCTCGTGAATGAGCTCATATGCTTCACTAGCCAACTTCCTAAACAGGTCCCCACCTGCTGCGGAATCCACGGTAGCACGGTTAGTAGGCGTTAATCCGTGATAAAAGGTACTTACCAAATCGTGCTTGGGGATATCGTGGTGCGGGCAGCTTCGAAGCAACTTTCGGAATCTCGCCCAAGCCGCATGAAGGGCTTCGTACTCGAGCTGCCGAAAGGTAGTGATGCCGTTCCTCAACTTAACCGTTTTGGAAGGCGGGAAGTAGTAAGAAAGGAACTCCTTCTCAAGCTCCTCCCATGATGTAATCGAACCCGCCTCCAACGAGTGCAACCATTCCAACGCTTGTCCTGTCAAAGAGAAAGGAAACAACTTTAGTCGGACGGCTTCAACCGGGACACCGTTTTGCCGAGAGGTCTCGGCACACATAAGAAATGTATCGAGATGTTCGTTAGGGTTTTCATGGGGTTCCCCTCCGAACTGACCAAGTTGTTGGATGAGTTGGATCATGCTAGTCTTGATTTCATATGTGTTGGCCGGAATGGTGGGGGCAACGATTCCGTTGCGATTTTGAGGACGGTGCGGAGCAAGAATCTCCATCATTGAGCGCATGTCATTGCCTCCACCATTGCGGTTGTTATTCACGGGTTGCACCGGCGGCCTTTGGTTGACCTCGGGTTGGTTAGCTTCATTGTTGAGGTTTGCCATTTTCTCTCTCCGAATCCTACAAAGAGTACGTTCAATTTCAAGATCAATAGGAACGAGAGTATCACTTCGAGATCGGGTGTGCATAAAATAAACAAATGGAAAGAATTATAAACAAGAAAGAATATTGTTAGTAACAAGTATATATAAACAATTTATACAAAGATAATGCTTAGATGTTAAGCCCAAAATATACCTAAATTATCATACATAAATACATTAAATTTACATTAAAATCGTGCTAATTATATTCATTTGGAATACTTTTACGTCTTTATTTACTTCTTTGATGCAAGGTACTTAATTATTTGGTTAAATCCAAATAGGAGCGAAAACGGAGCGAAAACGGAGCTAAAATGGAGGAAAAACCTAAAAAACATACCGAGAACGCATAACGGCCAGAAGGACGAAAAGCAGTCGAGAGACAGGGAAAATTCTCTCTGTCGCGAGTGAGATTTTCAGAATCTCAGTCGCGACCTACGGAAGCCAGCTCGGGAGAAAAACGAAGTTTTCACTCGTCCCTATACCCCCTGTCGCGACTGAGATTTTCAGAATCTCAGTCGCGACAGCGAACCATTCTGCACACAAAACACATGTTTTAAATCGGAAAAACGCGTATGTTCGTTCGGATAAAAGCAACCCTTTACCAGCGGACACGACCCGTCATTTACAACCCTTCAACAACTATAAATAAGTGATCCATTTCAGAAATCGAGGTTGGAAAAAGTTAGAGAAATTAGAGAAGAAAGTTATTATGTCGAGTTTCTGATTCAAAAAAGAATCAGAAAGTTAGATTTCATTTCTGTGTAAACAATCGTGCTGTACACGAATTGTTATTAGATTAGTTATAAACAGTATTAGTTTAGTTTTCATTTTGGTAGTAGACGAGATCAGTCTCTATTCCGAAGATCCAGCGAGAAGAATTGACGGCTGAAGCGCATGACGCACCTACGGAGTTTGAGAGAAAGATTGACAACCCGGATCTCAAAGTTTTCGTTGCAATGCTATCCAAGTTTCTACTTCTCTGTTAACTTGTGAAAATTCACATTTCATTAATGATATACTTATTTATTCAATAAATTCTTACTGTTGTTATTTTGATATTGTTCTGATAAAATGATTTTCAAAATGATAAATTGATGTTTTTATTAAAACGTTCTATTCCATCTTATTCATATAAGAACTTTGTTGAACACTTGACAGATTTAGTTTTTATGGATGACATGATCGCTGATCGCGGCTTATCAGAGATAAAATACTAGTTTGATTAAGGTAGAAATCAACTCAACATCAGGGGGATTTATACGGTTCAAAGCCATTTAATTGAATAAATCGCTATATTGTTACATGTCCATAATCTTTACAAAGTTAAAGTTGCTTTCTTTGCTTTATGAAAATAAGTTTTATACCTTCTATTTATTCCAATTACGGAAGTATCTGTCTTGTAATCAAAATTCCAAAACAGAACTGTTCTCTAAACTCGATATAATCCTTCTATCTAATCCTAATTTACCAAAACCAATTCCATCAATTAAAACGCATTTCTTTTATTAAACCTAAACACGTGACTAAACCGAATTAAATAAAGTTCTAGTTAAAAAGCGTTCCATGTGGGTTCGATATCTTTTATTACTATAAGCATATACCGTGCACTTGCGGAAATCGCTCAACAAGTTTTTGGCGCCGTTGCCGGGGAACGCCAAATTTTTAACAAATATTTATGATTTTCGTGTTTTATTCCGAACCTTGGTTAACAATATATTTATTTAATTTATAGTTTTTATTTATTTATTTGAGGATGGTCACTAGGACTAAATCCTTGTTATTATTTAACGTTTGCATTTAGATGTTTGCAGATTAACAGAAAAAAATCCAAGTTTCTCAAAAGATAACCTGGAGATTTGATTATCAATAAAATTCACAGAAGGAGTCTACAGAAAAGAAAATTAAGCATGCAGATACATCAGAAGGAAAAGAAAATTTTATGAAATAGGATGTCAGACGTGACAGATGATTTTTCCAGAAAATTGACCTCTTCCCAAACACATTTACCTCTTTTCTATACACTAAACCTTCACCAAAACATCATTTCTCTTTGTAAACAAATTATTCAAATCCTACATTACATCCAAATAATTTTTTCTTTTATCATATCATTTCCTTAAACACCTACATTTATCTCTCTAAGAAACAGCTGATCAACTCTTCTCAGACAGATATATCAGAAAGTAGGAATGGGGAATACAGTCAATGAAATTACCTTATCCGCCAGGAAGGAATTGTATACTTTTAATATAGTTTTGAAAGTTTCGGTTCATGTGCGTAGTTCCAGTTCGTGCACAAAACTAGAAATTCGGGCATTCAACCGCAAATCAGTAGATCCTTAAATTGAGAAAAAGTAAAAAAAAAAAACACACACATCTATTCTCAGGTAAGTTAAATAGACAAGACTATTATTTAAACCCGGTTTAGGTAATTGATTTTGTCCATAATTTTTGATTCTCCTTGAGAATTCTTAAGGTTTATCACATTTTTTTTTTATTCTTTTTAGTTTTTATATTTTAATCTTTTACATTTTCATTTTTAGTTAAATTTTTATATTCAACTTTAGCTTAGCAATAATGATTAGATTAGAAATAAAAAAAAATTTGATATTGAAAATATGCTATGTATCTTAAATATTTGTACTTAATGAGGCAAATATCTTTACATTTAAAGAAATCTCAATTGAATTTAAAGAAATCTCAATTGAATTAAAATCACACATAATTTAATTTTCTGATTGTATAGAGATTTTTAAACAAATCTCTACAGTGATTTTTATTTGAAGTTTTATAAATTTCTGAACTTACTGAGAATTTTTAATCCTCAACTGAGATTTTACAATTCTCTATCGATATTCATGACACGCATAATTTTCAATAAGATGTCTTTTGTTCTATGAAAATTAATTTATTTAGTTTTCATATCTTTAATTTTTAGTTTTTCTTATCTTTTGTTCATAATTTTTATTTTTATTTATTTTTAGTTTATTTTTATTTTTCATTTTTATATAATTAATTTTTATTTTTAGTTTTGTGTATAAATAAGTTTTGTCAACATTAAAATTTTAATCTAGTCATGTTTTGAAAATGATTTCATTTAAGTGTTTGAATTATTGAGAAATTAAATATGCAGAAATCTCAGTTGAGATTTTCCATGTTTCCGGATTTGGAAATCTCAGTTGAGATTCTGAAAATCTCAGTTGAGATTTTATGTCTTTTACATTTTGAAATAATTGTAAGGGATTACAGCCATCTAATTTCAAAATTTCTGTCAGTTGAGTCGAAGAGGTATCACTTTGACATCTTTTCTTTTCAACAGACACAACATTTCACTTATATGTCTTATATATTCATGTAGGATCAGACTTATTCCATTTTCATTTCATCATTCTGAATTTTTTTTCTCAAATTCTCAATCCTACAGACATCATTTTCTTCTCTCTCACGGACATGACTAAGTCTTTGAAAAATGTTCGAAAACACACTTCTGCTCATAGCAAGCGTGTTGACATCTCTTCTCGCTTTGGAGCATGGTTTCCAATCTACAATCATGATGAGGGGAAACGTTATTTGCAGTTTAGATATGCACAATTCTGTGGCATGCTGTATCTGGACGAGTTCATGAACGAAGAACTCGGGATGAGCGATGACATGAATCGCTATTTGAAAAATTTGGGATGGACCAAATTTGTTTCCATGAAGTTTCCTATAATTGGGAATTGGGTTCTAGAGTTTCTATCTACCGTTCGTTTCGTCAATAAGAGGCGTGTTCGTCTCAGTTTTCGATATGAAGGGAAGATATTCACTTTTGGATATCCTGAACTTCATAATTGGTTTGGTTTTCCACCATGGGACACCACTCAACATCATCCTAGGAAGAAATATGAATTCTACAGATATATGGAAAATGTTGACAAGATTTTGGAGATTCAATCCAAGTCTTGCCTACAACAAATCAATAAATTCTAACTCCATTTTGTATCTTCACAAATTTCTCAGTCATAGTCTATTTGGTCGAGTCAAAAGCAGAGTTGTCCAGGATACTGATTTATATGTGCTAGGCGACATTTTCCAAGGCAACTCAGTGAACTCCTCGAAGATTCTAATGGAGGGGTTAGTTGCTGCTTCCCGTTCGAAGAACCGGAAGATTGGGTTCGCCAACATCATTTGTGGAATAATTTTAGGAGCCAAGGGAACCATTTCTGTCCATTGGACTGATACAGAACCATTCCCTATTCTAGACTACGAGTTCTTGGAGAACGAGGGGCTTGTCAAACGAGTTTTTCGTTCTGGTCCAACATTCCTTTCTGCACCAGACAGGCACGTCTTCATTCAAACGAAGATTAACAGGGCCAGTGCACGTCGTTTTTCCAATTCTTAGGGATATAATTTGAGTTTCTGTTTTGTTTTATTATATATATGAGTGTTTATATTTTTTTGTGTTTATATGAGTAAGATGTTTTTTATGTAATATATAATAAGGTACTGTTTATATTTTAGATTATAATAAATATAAGTGCATTAATTCTTTCGTTTATTTCTTTTATTTAAGGAACAACCTTTAGTTTTTCTTTAATTTAATATTTCAGTTTTGTTTATCTCAGTTTCAGGGATTCATTTTAACATTAATGTCACTTACTTCTAAGAGGAATTGGTTTAGAAGTGTTAAAATCCTCAAAAACAGTCCCAATTTTACCCAGAATTTCCAAAATCTCAGTTGAGATTTCGAATTCTCAGTTGAGACAGCAAGAGGACCACTTTCAGCAAAATTTTAGACCCCATACGTACTTGCTGTCACGACTGAGATTTTGAAAATCTCAGTCGCGACTTGCGACCTACAGGGACGGGATTAGGGGCAAAATTTCACTCTCTTTCCTATTCCTACTCTATTTACTACTCTATTCACCTATCCTAATCAATACCTATTACTTACACCTATTTAAATCACCTCTTTTTACACCAATCAATCATCTTTTCTCTTCCCAATACCAAGATTCATTCATCTTCCCCATAAATCTTTACCCTATTCATCTTCTTCTTCCCCAATTCACCACCATTATCTTTTACTCTTCCTTTTATCCTTTCATATTTTCTTCATCCCATTCACCAAAATTCACACACAAAATGCCTAGACAAAAGACCGTTACTAACAAAACTAAGGCCACCGAAGTCAATCGATTACGGGTTCAATATGGAGCACCGTTCGATATTGCGACGGAAGCCGAATGACGCAAATTTCGCCACTTTTCACATACCCAAATAGAGTTCGTCGACATGCCTTTTCTCGATACCGACACAGTAAACATATTTTCTTTTACCGGACATGTTGATGACTATTTATCCGTTCTTGGTTGGAAAAGATTTTCTAGTATGCGTTTTCCTAGTATTAAATCGCATATTATTGAATTTTTGGTTACTCTAATCTATGACAAGAAGAAAGGAGTTATCTCTTTTCAGAATAATGGAGTTCGTTTTGACGTTGGGTATGCGGCCATGAACCGTTGGTTTGGTTTTCCTACTCGGAATTTTTATTCCAAACCAAAGCCTTTTAATTCAAACACGGTTTGACAATCTTTAACCGTTTTAGATGTTTTTAATCCAAAGAATACATCTAGTAAGCTACTTAAGGATGATTGTATATTCTTCTTTCACAAGTTTTTATCATTTTCCTTATTTGGTCGGGTTGAAAGTTCAAAAGTGCAAGTACGTGATTTGGTTGTGTTGGATGCTATTTTTAAGGGTTTGACCATTGATAGTATTGAGATGATATTTACTAATTTAGTTCGAGCTTCCAAGTCCCGCAATAAGCAAGTGCCTATGGGTAATTTAATTACCGGTATTGTTTTGGGCGCTCGAGGTGAATTAGTGGATTACCAAAATATGCCTCCTGTTGGTTTACCTTTCTTGGATCTCACGGCACTTCAAAGGGCCAATTTATTGAAGAAAATGGGACCGCCCGCCTTTATCTCTTATGAAGATCGTACAAGACGTGTTTTTGCTACCTTGGGTGGTGAAGCTTCAAGTTCTCAAGGTTTGGGTGCCCAAGATGATGATGAGGAAGATGAAGAGGAATTTGATGAAGAGGAGGAGGAGGAGGAGCATGTTGATGTTAATGCCACCGAGCAAGCAAATGTAGAACCAAATGTTGAAGAACAAGTTGGATGGCAACGTGTTTTGACACAAATGAACGAGCATAACCGTCACATGAATTTGCGGTTGGATGAAGTCGTTGCCACCAATACCGAAATGAGTTCGAGGATCAACACGGTGGATGCCAATATCACTACATTGAGTCGTGAGCACAAATCTACTCGTCGCCGGTTGCTCTCTTTCTTCCGACGCCAAGGAGTTGAGACTACGCCTTCACCACCGAGTTCACCTTGATAGGTTTTATCCTTTCCTTCTTTAACTCATTTTCGTTATTATTATTATGTTTTATTCGGTTTGGTACAATATTTTTAATTATGTTTGGTACAATTATTTTTATTATTCTGTTTGAATGTTATCATACCATCTTTTTAATTCCCATTCGTATGATTTAATTTCGTACTATTTTTCGTGTTTTATCAATTTTTGCACCAATGAGGACATGGTCCAAATTAAGTGTGGGAGGAGATATTTCATATTCGTTTTAATTTTAAGTACGAATGAATGCAACGAATGAGAATGAATGCTATTTATTTAAGTATAAATGCATGTTGTTATTCAAGTTTAAGTAAAGTATATAATGCAACATTTTCAAAAACACAAATGCAACATTTTTTTTCGTAAAGTGCAACACTTTTCAAAAATAATAGCTATTTTTCATAAACATATATTTTTGTTAAGTATATATTTCATATGTTTCAAACACTTTAACTCTCAAAATAATGTTAAGCATATTTTAAGGTTATCATTATTGATAGAAATAATATTTCTATACGGGCTATATTTTTACAAATATTTTTACAAATCTCCGATACGATTTTATCAAAAACGTCTCGAGTAAATGTATATAAGTAAAATTTCTTTAGTTTCAAATCTCTATTTTATATCATGAATTCATGATAAATATAAATCTTATTTTCAATTTTCAATTAGGTTTATAGGCATAAATCAAACTAACAACTTTAGCTTTTTAGCTCGATATTATTTTTCGTCTTACATTAAAAACCAATTGAAGTTTTTAAGGAAACTTTAGCCATAATACATGTTGAATTTCAAGTCAATATAGGATGAATGTGCTATTTTTCTTTCCCAATTTTATTTTTGTATTAATTAAATCAAGTAGTCGTATTCTTAACTTTTGGCCACGATTGAGACCAACCTTATCACAATCGAGGTATGAAAGGGAAGAACATTAAGTACCGTTTACTTTTGGCCACGATTGCGACCACCCTTATCACGGTCGAGGTATGAAAGGAACGTTAGAAATAAAAGCAAAATTAAACGTGTTTAAAGTTTTAAGTAACGATTGCGTCCACCCATGGCATGGTCGGTACCTCTTAAACGAACACGAAAGCAAATTAATGCGTATAAAGTTACGATCGAGACCACCCTTATCTTGGGCGTAACTAAGCAAATATATTAAACCTAAAGTCCTTAAATCTATATTTGTAATAGTTTAGGTTTGGGAAAGGAAATTTTGTGCTTAGAAATGCTTTGAGACGAAAGATTCGGAAACATGCGTGCTTACACCATCCCGAATACTTCAATATAAAAATTGAAATACAAGACGAGTAATATATCTCTTTTATACAAGCTAGTTTGATACTTTGCGTATAAATTTACCATGAAAAGTTTATCTTTTGGTTTAACTAATTCAAAGAGGAATATATGGGTATATGTTCTATTTATAAAGAGATTGAGTAAAGAATAAATTCAGTGAAATTTTGCTCGGGACTAGCAAAAGCTTAAGTGTGGGAGTTTGTTAAGCCCAAAATATACCTAAATTATCATACATAAATACATTAAATTTACATTAAATCGTGCTAATTATATTCATTTGGAATACTTTTACGTCTTTATTTACTTTTTGATGCAAGGTACTTAATTATTTGGTTAAATCCAAATAGGAGCGAAAACGGAGCGAAAACGGAGATAAAATGGAGGAAAAACCTAAAAAACGTACCGAGAACGCATAACGGCCAGAAGAACGCTCAAGAAGGACGAAAAGCAGTTGAGAGACAGGGAAAATTCTCTCTGTCGCGACTAAGATTTTCAGAATCTCAGTCGCGACCTACGGAAGCCAGCTCGAGAGAAAAACGAAGTTTTCACTCGTCCCTATACCCCCTATCACGACTGAGATTTTCAGAATCTCAGTCGCGACAGCGAACCATTCTGTACACAAAACACATATTTTAAATCGGAAAAACGCGTCTGTTCGTTCGGATAAAAGCAACCCTTCACCAGCGGACACGACCCGTCATTTACAACCCTTCAACAACTATAAATAAGTGATCCATTTCAGAAATCGAGGTTGGAAAAAGTTAGAGAAATTAGAGAAGAAAGTTATTATGTCGAGTTTCTGATTCAGAAAAGAATCAGAAAGTTAGATTTCATTTCTGTGTAAACAATCGTGCTGTACACGAATTGTTATTAGATTAGTTATAAACAGTATTAGTTTAGTTTTCATTTTGGTAGTAGACGAGATCAGTCTCTATTCCGAAGATCCAGCGAGAAGAATTGACGGCTGAAGCGCATGAGGTTTGACGCACCTACGGAGTTTGAGAGAAAGATTGACAACCCGGATCTCAAAGTTTTCGTTGCAATGCTATCCAAGTTTCTACTTCTCTGTTAACTTGTGAAAATTCACATTTCATTAATGATATACTTATTTATTCAATAAATTCTTACTGTTGTTATTTTGATATTGTTCTGACAAAATGATTTTCAAAATGATAAATTGGTGTTTTTATTAAAACGTTCTATTCCATCTTATTCATATAAGAACTTTGTTGAACACTTGACAGATTTAGTTTTTATGGATGACATGATCGCTGATCGCGGCTTATCAGACATAAAATACTAGTTTGATTAAGGTAGAAATCAACTCAACATCAGGGGGATTTCTACGGTTCAAAGCCATTTAATTGAATAAATCGCTATATTGTTACATGTCCATAATCTTTACAAAGTTAAAGTTGCTTTCTTTGCTTTATGAAAATAAGTTTTATACCTTCTATTTATTCCAATTACGGAAGTATCTGTCTTGTAATCAAAATTCCAAAACAAAACTGTTCTCTAAACTCGATATAATCCTTCTATCTAATCCTAATTTACCAAAACCAATTCCATCAATTAAAATGCATTTCTTTTATTAAACCTAAACACGTGACTAAACCGAATTAAATAAAGTTCTAGTTAAAAAGCGTTCCATGTGGGTTCGATATCTTTTATTACTACAAGCGTATACCGTGCACTTGCGGAAATCGCTCAACATTAGACTAACAATAAAACGTTTTTTTTCTAATATTGCAAGAAATTATAAATCCCCGGCAACAGCGCCATAAACTTGATGGGGTGCGCCTAGGTAGAGCTTACAAAATATATATTATGATAAGTGCGTTACAACTATGGATGTGATCTTCCTAAATGCTCTATCTCTACTAGACGCTACTACTTAGGGGCAAGTGTACCCCGTCGTATCAAGTAATAATCCGGTTAAGACCGGGTATCGAATCCACGGGATTTATAACTACAAGTATTAAACGACTCGGTTTTATACGTTATCTAAGCAGTGAATACTTTGAGTTGATTCGGGGAACAACTACAAACTACTCCTAACTACGGGTGAGACAAATTTATATAACAAAAACTCTACGAAATGATATGGATGGCGATAAGTTATAAATATGACAAACAATGAGTCCCAATATATATACGGTTAATGATTTGCTCTTGCAATGATGACTACGTGTAGTGTGACCGACCCGTGAAGTACTTAGACTACGTGGTTCCTAGTCAAGGCGTGTCTAATGCTTGGGATCAGAAATTAGGGCCCGTAAATTCCATGGCTTGTCAATTCCTACGGTTTCCGGAGCGTCACTTCCGGTAAGGCAACACCTATATGAATCCCTAAAGATAGCCCGAATGGCGTCGCAAATCGCGTTCCCCTACACAATAATCAATTACGAGTATCAAAACAAATGACAAACATCAACACATATATAGAATAAGAGATTATGAATCATAAATTATAAATATGGAGAATGTAAATATGGAATACAACCAAGCCTAGTACATAGGAAGAGTACAAGCTAATTAGCAAGTGAAAAGGGAAGAATCCACCCTCGGAACTTAGCTAACCGGACTCAAGGCCGTCTCTTAGGACTTGGAGGTGAAGTTTTCGAGCTTGGTGAGCGGAGATGGAATGGAACTTTTACGGGATGTCGGAATCAACGAACAAGCTCTCAAGGCGATAGAGTTTTGCTATGTAAAGTCTAAAAACAAAATCTAAAATTATGTAGCAAGAGCTTAATCTATAACAAGAAATGTATATGTCAAAAGCTGTCTAAATGAGTGCTAGTCACTCCTATTTATACACATCAAGCTAGGGGTATAATTGTAAATTCATAAGATACAAGTGTGGAGCTACATTATTTCTGCAGTTTTCCCATGACACGTCCCGCGTATGGTGGAGGACGCCCCGCGTATTTGCCCATTCCGTTAGAAATCTCCTGCATATGGACCAAATCCAGATCTTGTTGTCTCAACCACGCCCCGCGTATACTGGGGTACGCCTCGCGTAGTTGAGCTTCTGAGATTTTATTGCTTGAATTAGGTCATTTACGCCACGCGTAGTCTGAAGCACGCCTCGCGTATATAAGTCTCTGGTTTTTTGGACTGAAGAACTTCCCATACACGCCCCGCGTGTATGGTTGTACGCCCCGCGTATTGTCAATTGACTTAGAAGATCCTACAGTCTGACATTCATGATCGAGACATTATTGCTTATCATTGCTCATACGCCCCGCGTGGAAGGTGGGACGTCCCGCGTGGCAGTGGGTGAGTTCCACGTGGTGCCTGTGGATTGAGCAATTATTTCTGACAGTGTGTTCCACGCCCCGCGTGGAGGGTGATACGCCCCACGTATGTTGGTGGATTTTTGCTCCTTGCTCGTACCTGAAATACAATTCTCGAGAGCCGAGTTAGCTTGATGTCTTATTTCCTAAATTTACTCAAAATAAAGACAATTACCCGAAAGTGAGGAATTTATTTTTATTTCGTTATTTTATTAAAATCTACTATTTTTGTAATTAAACTTATTTATTTCATCTAAAATTAAACCGTAAATCACGCTAAAAGATAGGGACGAAACGCCCCTATCACTGGGCTCAGTTTTTCCTTGATCAAGGCGAAGTTATCCTCTTGAGCATCCGCCCATTCAAACCCTCTTCCTTTCTTCAAGCATTCCGTCAATGGGGCTACTATAGAACTGAAGTTTTTAATAAATCGTCGATAAAACGTTGCTAGCCCACGAAAACTCCTGATATCCCCCACGTTCCTATGAGTAGGCCACTCTCTGATAGGCCTCACCTTCTCTCCATCCACTTTGACCCCTTGGCCACTAACCACGAACCCAAGGAAAACCAGACTTTCCATAACAAAATCACACTTCTTAGTGTTGGCATATAGTCGGTGCTTCCTTAGTAGCTCAAACACTATCTGCAAGTGCTCCACATGCTCTCTTAAACTTTGGCTATGAATCAGAATATCATCAAAGTACACGACTACAAACTTTCCAATTACTGGGCAAAGCACCTGATTCATCAACCTCATAAACGTGTTGGGGGCGTTAGTCATCCTAAATGGCATCACTAGCCACTCATACAACCCATCTCTGGTCTTGAAGGCAGTCTTGAACTCATCCCCAGCTCGAATCCGTGTCTGATGATACCCACTCCTAAGATCAATCTTGGAGAAGACTTTGGATCCGCCAAGTTAATTCAGCATATCATCCAGCTTTGGGATAGGAAACTTATACTTGATAGTGATCTTGTTAATAGGCCTGTTGTCCACACACATCCGCCAAGATCCATCCTTCTTGGGCGTAAGTAAAGCTGGAATGGCGCATGGACTCATACTCTCCCTGGTGTATCCCATCTTAATGAGCTCCTCCACCTTTTGTCTCATAATGTCATTCACTTTAGGACTCATCCGATAATGTGGGAGGCTTGGTAAACTAGCCCCAGGCACAAGATCAATATGATGCTGGATGTCCCTCAAAGGTGGGACGCCACTTGGCAACACGTCAGGGAATAGGTCTCGATATTCGCTAAGTAGGCAGGTCACTTCATTTGGCATCTCTCTTTCGCCCTCTTGGAATGCCTCGTGATTCGCTTTAACCATTACACCATACACCAGCTGGCTCTCCTCACATTCATTGATGAACGATTTGTGTGTGGGATAGACTACCAAGGTATACTTCTCGTTGATCATAGGCTCTCTTATCATTGGTGTAAGTACAAACTTCACCCTATCCTTTATAAATCTGTAAGTATTCCTTCTTCCTGCATGGATGGCGTCTCTATCAAACTGCCATGGTCTTCCCAACAAGAGGTGGCAAGTGATAGGGACGCTTTGTCCCTATCTTTTAGCGTGATTTACGGTTTAATTTTGAGCTAATAATTAAGTTTAATTACAAGAATAAGTGTGTTTTCAATAAATAAGAAAATAAAAATAAAACGTGTGCTTTTAACGAATTTCCGTACTTTTGATTAATTTCAGAAAAATAAAACATCAAGCTAACTCGATTCTCGTAAGTCGTATTTTGCAGGTACGGGTTAAGAACAAATAAAAGATTGATAATCCAGTGGTACGCGGGGCGTAAACCATCCCACGCGGGGCGTAGAGCAATTCCCACTAAGTCACGGTAGTCAACATACGTGTTCCCACACAGTCAACACCTACCACGCGGGATGTAGAACAGAACACGCAGGGCGTGCAAGGTGTGAAATAGTGACAATTGTTCCAAGAGCCCAACCACGCGGGGCGTCCCCAGATCTACGCGGGGCGTACAAGAGGAATGCTTCAATATTAAGTTCTAAGAGCTGAACCACGTGGGGCGTACTTCGGTCTACGCAGAGCGTGGTTGAGTCAACTCCTCTGAATTCAGTCCACACGTAAGAGAAATTATCAACAGAATGGGTAAAATTCCAGACACGCGGGGCATCCTCCCATCCACGCGGGGCGTGCCATGTGAAACCTGCATAAACAATGTGAATTCTTACTTGTGTATTTATGATTTTATCCCCGAACTTGATGTGTATAAATAAGAGTGATTAGCACTCATTTCATCGAAGTTCTGTTCCACCCTCTTCCACCAAGCTCGAGAGTTCCACCTCCAAGTCATACGAGACGGCCTTGAGTCCGGTTAGCTAGTTCCAAGGGCCGATTCTTCCCTTTGTACTTGCTAATTAGCTTGTACTCTTCCTATGTACTAGGCTTGGTTGTATTCCACATTTATGCGTTCCATATTTATAATATATGATTTGCAATTTCTGTTTCTCTATACGTGTTGATATTTACTACTTGTTTTGATATTCGTAATTGATTATTGTGTAGGGGGACACGATTACCGACACCCTTTCGGGTTATCTTTAGGGAACCATATAGGTGATGCCCTACCGGAAGTGACGCACCGAAAACCGTAGGAATTGACAAGCCACGGAACTTACGGGCCCTAGTTTCTGATCCCCAGCATTAGACACGCATTTAGGAGGAATCACGTAGTCTAAGCACTTCACGGGTCGGTCGGTCTACACGTAGTCATCTTTGCAAGAGTAAATCATAAATCGTATATATTTGGAGTCTTTGTTTATTATATTTATAACTTATCGCCACCCGTATCACTTCTTTAGAGTTTCAGTTATATAAATCTGTCTCACCATAGTTTAGGAGTAGTTTGTAGTCGTCACCCAAACCAACCTAAAGTATTCACCGCTTAGATAACGAATAGAACCGAGTAGTTTAATACTTGTGGTTATAAATCCTGCGGATTCGATACTCGGTCTTAACCGGATTATTACTTGATATGACGGGGTACACTTGTCCCTAAGTAGTAGCGTCTAGTAGAGTTTAAAAGCACACATATGTAACACATCATACTTATATTTTACCCAACCACATATTTACCTACTAGGCGCTGCACATCAGCAAGCGTCCATATCAACCACATCACAGTAGACCTCATCTTTGTAATCACCAATCTAAATGGGCACTTTACACCTCTGATCTACTCTAAGTTCACCCACGTTCTTGATCCATCCAACCCTATAGGGGTCAGGATGCGCCTCCGCCAACAACCTGAATTTTCGAATGGCGCTGCTACTCATAATATTCTCCTGACTGCCACTATCTACTATTACATTACATCGCCCTCCTTTCACAAGACAGCGAGTCCTGAATTGTTGGTGTCTCTGATCTTCCTCTATCCAGCTGGAGACCAACAAACGCCTAGGGATGTAAATGGGGGGGGGGGGGGGGATTACCCGTCCCCGACGGGGCCCCGCCCCGTCGGGGACGGGGACTAACATGTGCCCCGTTAGTGGGGACGAGGCGGGGATGGGAGAGAGTATCCCCGCCCCATGGGGATCCCCGAACCCGCCTCGTATTGTGCCTCGTGGGGAATCCTCGATTAATCCCCGTTTATGTATAAGAATTAAATGAAAAATTGATATTTGGATGGAGACTTGGACGGAAAGATGATTCACACCTGGTCTATTTAGAGCAGAAATTAGAATCTGTTCCAAAATTTTGACATGCCTGTTATTATTTAATTCTTATTGTTAACACATTTAGCTTTTTCTGGTGGTTTGCAAAGAAAGTGAGGTTAGTAAAAATAAATTCTTTCTACAGTTTATCTTCCATGCACTCTTGCTATTTATGATTACTTGGGGGTGTCCATCTGGTTAGGGTCATTTTTTCGCTTGGATATAAATATTGATCTTTTATGCATATTATTATCAAGGGTAAACGGGTAAACGGGGATTCCCCATACCCGCGGTTTCCCCGTGGGGCGGGGACGGGGACAGTTTTTGTCCCCATTTAGCTGGCGGGGACGGGGATGGGAAACCAAATCCCTGTCCCGCTCCGCCCCGTTTACATCCCTACAAACGCCTTACCATGTGAATGGTGTGTCTCTCTTCATCCGCCTCTTCACCCTCATCATCTAGGGGGCTCACAAAACACTTCATCCCCTTCTTCATAGCCATCCTTATATCTTTCTACCATATTGGCGCTCTTCCACATAGGAGACTCATTGGACCTATGACCTGGTTTATTGCACCTAAAGCATTTGAAAGGTGTAGGTTTGGCGTATGGGTTGTTGTTCTTAGGAGTTATATGTCCCTCTTTGTAAGGTCTGTTATCTCCCCCAGATCCCCTTCCAACACTGTTGACCTTTGCCCCACTGGCACTCGACACTTGTTTGCCCTTGTCATAGTACTTCACACTATCTATTCCCCCAAGCGTATGATCAATAGCGGCGGGTCTCCTGGATCTCACAGTTAGTTGGGATTCGGCCTTAAGAGCTAAATTCTTGGCATCCTGCACTTGAATCACCATTTGTCTGCCAATACAATCTTAGATGTTGTATCTCAACCCTTCTAGATACCTAGAAGTCTTTTGACTTTTGGTTTCCGATAAGTTAGCCCTTGCCGAAAGTCTCAAGAACTCTGAGGTATATTCATGGACACTTCGGTTCCCTTGAGAACATCCCCTGTAAGAACTATAGATATACTGTTCATAGTCCAGCGGTAGGAACCTCTCCTTAAGCATCGCCTTCATCCGTAGCCAAGATCTAATCGGATCTCTGCCCCCTCTTATTCTTTCTTCCCTCAACTGATCCCAACAAACTGATGCACCACCCTTCAAACAATACGCCACCAGTCTCACTTTCCTCTCATCAGAAATTCCAGTGTATTCAAAGAGACATTCAACTTCAGATAACCAGTCTAGGAACCCTTCTATATCTAACTCGCCTCCAAAGGATGGTAGATCTATTTTTAGCTTAAAAGCATCATCTCTTTCAAAGTTCCTTAGATCTGGCTCTGCCCTAGCAACATCCACACGTCGGTTTCCTATGGGACCAACACCCCTCATATTCCTAAACCCATCATCCCCAATATCATCAAAATCATCATTATCACTATCAGTGTTATGAACAAGGACATAGTTAGGCCTTCTTGCCTCATGATCTTTAGGACCCATCTGTGGGGGTGGTAGATTCGCCAGGGTAGTCTGGGTGGGGGTGATTGTGGTGGTGTGGGTTGCCTTTGGGGCTATTGTTCAGGGACTCATTCCCTCCTTTGATTTGGATCTCTGACGGCAGCTCTGATCAAGGCCAAAACCTCCAGTTTGAAGTTTTCCAGAGAGGTGGATAACTCGTAGAACCGTTGGTCTGTTTTCCTCTGCCGCTCAATGCTGGCTTGGATCTGTTCCGCGAGGCGCTCCCTCAGCTCCTCATATCTCTAGTTACCGGCGGCCATGGGATCTTGCGATTGTCGAGGTTGAACCATTGCCAAAAGAAGTTTCGGGTTAGGAAACGATTGGCTCTGATACCAATTGATATAGATTGAATGCGATAAAGTGAAGGTTTTAATCGTAAACCAACAAAGACATTCTTCTCTAGCTAAACTAGAAGGAGTGAATCCCAAGATAAAGGTATAAAGCTTGAATTCTGAAAGGGAAAGTTTAGATTGATCATAAGTTCCTCTTCCTTACAAAGATGGGGTTTAAATACATAGTTACCCTTACTAGGGTTGCAAATAAAGAAAGAAAATAAAGGGTAAATTAGGCTAAATTAGGCAGAATTATATCCTTCCTTGTGAAGGAAAGAAATCTTGTAAAATAGGCAGATTATATATCATTCCTTATAAAGGATGGAAGACTTGTAGAATAGGTAAGATGTATATCCTTCCTTGTGAAGGAATGAGAGCTCATTCCTCGGAAAGAAAGTAATATCTAGGATCCGCCTTGCCCACTTCAGAAGATGATCCGCCAGAATTCAGGGTAGAGTGAGATCCGCCAGACTGATGTCCGCATCATCTTGTATTCGCCACTGCCGATGATGTCTGCCACTGGAATATGAACTCTAAAAGGGGCGCTTTTTGTTGAAGAAAAAGGACAATGTTAAAGGTTTTAAGCCCAATTGTTTTTTGGGTCGGGGCAAATATGTTGCTGGCAACCTTTATTCAGAGGAATCCAATTCAACGGCCATATGCACCCTGACCCTGACAACAGTAAGACCTCAAAGAATGAGAGAAATCTTACTCCGAAAGAGAAGGAGGCTTTAGAGGAAATCCTTTCTTTTCCGGACGAATTCAAAATGATGTGAGAGAATTTGTTCTTATCTAGGACGGAGGGCTACCTCCGGTTCGTTATAGGTGATAGGTATTTGAACTTTATTTTGTTTTCTTTTGAGAGGAGACATGACCTCTAACATAGATCGTTGTGCTATTATATTAGCGAGGATGGAACAACATGAAGTTGCTGGACCCGAGGTGGAAGGTGCTAAAGCTAGGAATTTTGCGGGTGGTGCAGAGACTAGCTCCTGTAAGTGTCCAAGTTGCCGCACTGACTGGTGTCAACGTCATCGAGGAAGGTGGTTCATTTGTGGTCGAACAAGTAATTCATGAGGTCTTAGTGTCAGGGAACCAGGGGAACGATCGAGCAAGACACCTTGGCGCTTATGGTGCCCAATGAAACTACTACTAGTTAACATCAAACAACTAACTGCAACAACTAATATCGATTTACCAGCTAACGGCAGAAACAAACAAGCCCTAAATTAGATTATAATCATATTTTTTAAACCGCATAATTGAAATTTAGTTACAATTAAGTCTCCTAATCATCTCTTTTCACCTATGTGTAATAACACATTTTTATGATTAACATGATAAATTGAATAATAAAAACCTTGAAATATGAAAGAAATTGTGGCTTGATAATGAGAAGGGGTACATTAGTATGAAGAATGGGCCAGTGGAAGCCCAAATCAGAATTCAAAAGCCCGTGAAAAAATGTCTTTCATATGGTATGGTGTTAATTACACCCATGGTCACCGAACTTTATTTATTTTCAATGTATTACAATTAAACTTCAAAATATAAAATAAAGGCAAAAAATATCATTATGCCCCTGATCTTTCATTTTTTGGTTCATTAAGTCATTGATCTTTTATTTGGATACATTAAGCCTCTAATCATTTATTTTTGGTCTCATTAAGCTCTTTATGACCCAAAAAAATAATTTTCAACATAAAATTCAGTTAACAGACGGTTATTAATTGCATTGCATTCGAAATTTGTAATTTTTCACTATTTGAAAGCAGTTTTGGATGTGTAATGTGGTTGTAGAAAAACTGTAAAAGCCTTAATTCAAACATATTTTTTTTTAATAATTTCAAATACAGATGAAGTTAATAACGTCTTTTTAACAGAATTAGATATTTATAACTTACTAATTTGGTAATAAAGGGTTTAATGAGACCAAAAATAAATGATCAGGGGTTTAATGTATCCAAATAAAAGATCAAGGGCTTAATGAACCAAAAAATGAAAGATCAAGGGCATAATGATGTTTTTGCCTAAAATAAAAGCCACTCAACTTTATACTTTATAATATTAAGGCTATTAAACTTTAACTAACACCTCAAAACGACTGTTAACGACTTGAAAATGGAAATATTCAAGAATTAAAATTGTTTAGAATGACATTTATCATGAAACCACGTTTTCTATTTTCCAAAATTAACATTTCTGGAGCTCTCTCTCTCTCTAAAACTCAATTTCTCTCTCTTAACCAAACAACACATAAATGACCTCAAAATGAAAATTTTGAAGAATTAAAGTTGTTTAAAATATCATCAATTCTTGGAATTTTTTTATTTGAGGTGGGTGTGAAATTGAAAGAAAAGTTAAACTAGCCTTTTCAAAATTTCGGTAATATGAGACTAAAATTGATCTTGTTTGAAAATGTGAGGGTTAAATTTGTACAATTTCGTACATTAGGCTAAATCTGCAGTTCATAAAAAAAACGTACAAAAAAATATCTATTAAAATGTTAACAACTAAGTCCGACACATATAAGTTGATCACAAAATTTTCTATCAAAGTATCTAAAATAATGTGTTACTAATATAGTTACAAACTAGTTTTTGGCCCGTGCGATGCACGGATTCATCTTAACATATAAATATTAACAAAAATATAATCTAATAATTACAATTAATGATATAAAGGTGCTATATAAATTAAATATTATTATTTTATTTTCATATTTACTTTAAATAATCTTTTTATAGATAAATATAATAATATAATTAAAATTAATATATTATATTATATTATATTTTTTATCAGTAAAAAAGGAGGAAATGACACCTCAGTTCCATCGTTACTGTTTAGATATGCAAAGAATTAGAGAGATTTTAGGAATTAATTTAAATTCTGTAGAACTCTTAGATATAGTACGGATAAAATAATTCTTTTATAGATAAATATAACAATATAATTAAAATTAAAATTAATATATTATAGATTATATTATATTTTTTATCAGTAAAAAATGAGGAAGTGACACCTCAGCTCCATCGTTACTGTTTTATATTATATATAGATATATAGATACCAACAAAAAAAAATGTGTGAAACTGCTTTAGTTTATCAACAAACTTGTTTAGAATGTCTGATATGACAATTAAATAACAGTTAAACCAGTCTTTTCAAAATTTCGATAATATAGAGCTAAAATTTATTTTACTTAAAAACATTATAGTTAATTTGCACATTTTTCATACGTTATGGTCAGATTTGATCATTTTTCCTTTTTTAATAACATAATTGTTTGAATGAATAAAAACCATTCAAATCTTAAAGAAATTGTGGCCCAATAATGAGCATGGTACAGTAGTAGGAAAAATGGGCCAATGGAAGCCCAAAACAGAAGTTCAAAAGCCTGTGAAATTCAGGCTTGGGCTTAAACTGGCCCATTCTCCCTACTTCTGTACCCTTCTCATTATCCAGCCACAATTTCTTTCATATTTCATGATTTTTATTTTTATTTAAGTATTATTATATTTATAAATAGTACTCGATAATAAATTAATAATAAAAAAATAAAATAAAAAGTAAACTAGGAGTAGGACTGCACAAAACAAAACTTAAAACCGATTTCTAAAAAGTAAACTAGAAGGCACCAATATTTACTTTGTCAAAAACAAAGTAACCATAGAAGGTACCAATATTTATATTTAATTTTAAGTTAAAAATATTAAAATAACTTAAAATTGATTTATTTTGGGATTTAAATTTTAATATTTAAATAATTATATATTTATTTTAAAGTGAATAATTATAGATTTAAAGTGATTTTTGCTACGAAAAGTCACTAATGGTTAACCGATCGAAATATGGTCAACCAAATTAAATGGACTGGTTAACCAACTATATACATCCCTAACTATGAGTGAAGATAGACTCCTCAATAATATAGAGGATGATGAGGCTCTTTTAAAGAGTCAGGAAGATGCTCTCTTTAAATTTTAACTTAAAAGTTAAATTAAGTGATTATTGGAGGGGATGGAAGAAGGGGGTGAAATAAGCTATTGTAATTAATATGAGTGAAAAGTTAATATTATCCATGGTTATCGATCTGGTGTAATTTAAATAGAGTTAACGTAGTGAAAAATATTATTTTATCATTATTTTTATCCAACATACTAAATATGAAATAATAATTCTCAACTATTTTAATTTTATCCATATCCACTTTGGTAGCTATCCTTGTCCGATCAATGTCAAATGACACTACGTGTGATTTTTTTAAAGGATAATATTATAATAAAAGAAATAATTTCTTAAAAAAAACAAAAAGCATAATTAAGAATCTGAAATTTACATGTTCCTCTTTCTTTTTTTACAAGCT